>NW_024081826.1:0-174326 GCF_003009895.1 Hyaena hyaena | reverse complement strand
ATTTATTGAGGGCTGCTTTATGTCCCAGTATGTGATCTATCTTGGAGAATGTGCCATGCGCACTTGAGAAGAAAGTAAATTCCCTGGCCTCAGGATGTAAAGTTCTAAATATATCCGTCAGATCCATCTGGTCCAATGTGTCTTTCAAGTCCATTATTTCTTTAGTGATTTTTTGTCTGGTTGACCTATCCATTGCTGTAAGCGGAGTATTAAAGTCCCCAGCTATTAGCACATTCTTATCTATAAGCTTGTTTCTGTTTCTGATTAATTGTTTTAGATATTTAGGTGCTTCCATATTCGGTGCGTAGACATTTATGATAGTTAGTTCTTCCTGATGGATGGACCCTGTAATTATTATGTAGTGCCCTTCTTCATCTCTTGTTATTGCCTAGGGCTTATTTATTTATTATTTTTTTAATAGCTTATTGGCAAGTTGGTTTCCATACAACTCCCAGTGCTTATCCCCACAAGTGCCCTCCTCCATGCCGATCACCCCTCTTCCCTTCCCTCCACCCCAATCAGCCCTCAGTTTGTTCTCAGCATTCAAGAGTCTCTCATGGTTTGCTTCCTTCCCTCTCCCCTACTATTTTTCCTCTTCTTCTCCCCCATGGTCCTCTGTTAAGTTCCTCCTAGTCCTCCTATACATGCGAACATATGGTATCTGTCCTTTTCTGCCTGACTTATTTCACTCAGCATAACATCCTCAAGTTCCATCCATGTTGCTGCACATGGCCAGATTTCATTCTTTCTCATTTCTATGTAGTATTCCATTCTATAGATAAACATCTTCTTGATGCATTTGTCAGTTGATGGACACTTAGGCTCTTTCCATGTTTTGGCTACTGTTGAGAGTGCTGCCATGAACACTGGGGTACATGTGCCCCTATGCATCAGCACTCCTGTATCCCTTGGGCATATTCCTAGCAGTGCTATTGTTGGGTCGTAAATTCTATTGTTAATTTTTTGAGGAATCTCAAAAATTTTTTTCCATTTTTTCAAACATTTTTTTTCAAAGTTTTCCAGAGAGGCTGCACCCATTTACATTCCATCAAGAATGTAGGAGGGTGCCCATATCTCCACATCCTCGCCAGCGACTAGAGTCCTCTGATTTGCCTATTTTACCCACTCTGACCGGCATGGGGTGGAATCTCATGGTGGTTTTGGTCTGCATTTCCCTGATGAGGAAGGATGCTGAGCATCGTTTCATGTGTCTCTTGGCCATCTGGATGTCCTCTTTGGAGAAGTGTCTGTTCAAATCTTCTGCCCATTTCTTCACTTGGTTGTTTGTTTTTCGGGTGTGGAATTTGGTGAGTTCCTTATAGATTTTGGATACTAGCCCTTTATCTGATAATGTCATTTGCAACTATCTTTTCCCATTCCCTCAGTTGCCTATTAGTTTTATGGATTGTTTCCTTTGCCATGCAGAAGCTTTTAATCTTGATGAGGTCCCAATCGTTTATGTTTGCTCTTGATTCCCTTGCTATTAGACATGTGTCAAGTAAGAAGTTGCTGCGGTGGAGGTCAAGGAGATTGTTTCCTGCTTTCTCCTCTAGGGGTTTGATGGTTTCCTGTCTCACATTCAGGTCCTTTAACACCATCTGTTAAAGAGGCTGTCTTTTTTTCCATTGGATACTCTTTCCTGCTTTGTCAAAGATTAGTTGGCTGTACACTTTTGGGTCCAAATCTGAGTTCTCTATTCTATTCCATTGGTCCATGTGTCTGTTTTTGTGCCAATACCATACTGTCTTGATGATCGCAGCTTTGTAGTAGAGACTAAATTCTGGGATGGTGATGCCTTCTGTTTTGGTTTTCTTCTTCAATATTACTTTGGCTATTCGGGGTCTTTTGTGGTTCCATACAAATTTTAGGACAGTTTGTTCTAGCTTTGAGAAGAATGTTGGTGTAATTTTGATTGGGATTGTATTGAAGGTGTAGATTGCTTTAGGTAGTAATGACAATTTAACTATATTTATTCTTCTGACCCATGAGCATGGAATGTTTTGCCATTTCTTTGTGTCTTCTTCAGTTTCCTTCATAAGTTTTCTATAGTTTTCATCATACAGATCTCTTATATCCTTGGTTAGGTTTATCCCTAGGTATTTTAAATTTTTTTTTTTGCAGTTGTGAATGGGATCAGTTTCTTGAATTCTCTTTCTGTTGCTTCATTGTTGGCGTATAAATATGCAACCGATTTCTGTACATTGATTTTGTATCCTGCAACTTTGCTGAATTCATGGATCAGCTCTAGTAGGCTTCTGGTGGAGGGTGTCGCGTTTATGTAGAATATCATGTCGTCTGCAAAAAATGAGAGTTTGACTTCTTCTTGCCAATTCTGATGCCTTTTATTTCCTTTTGTTGTCTGATGGCTGATGCTAGGACTTCCAGCACTATGTTAAACAACAGTGGTGAGAGTGGACATCCCTGTCATTTCCTGATATCAGGGGGAAAGCTCTCAGTGTTTCCCCACTGAGGATGATGTTAGCTGAGGGCATCTCATAGATGGCTTTGATGATGTTTTAAGTAAGTTCCTTCTATCCTGACTTGCTTGAGGGTCTTTATTAAGAAGGGATGCTGTATTTTGTCAAATGCTTTTTCTGGATCTATTTACAGGATCATATGGTTTTTATCTTTTCTTTTGTTGATGTGATGTATCACATTGATTGATGTGCGAATGTTGAAGCAGCCCTGTAACCCAGGAATGAATCTCACTTGATCTTGGTGGATAATTCTTTGTATGTGTTTTTGAATTCTATTTTCAAGTGTCTTGTTGAGGACTTTTGCATCCATATTCGTCAAGGATATTGGCCTGTAGTCCTCTACTTTTCCTGGGTCTCTGTCTGGCTTGGGAATCAAAGTGATGCTGGCTTCATAAAATGAGTCAGGAACTTTTCCTTCGATTTCTATTTTTTGGAATAGCTTGAGAAGAGTGGGTATTAATTCTGTTTTACATGTCTGGTAGAATTCCCCAGGGAAACCATCTGGCCCAGGGCTCTTATTGTTGGGAGATTTTTGATAACTGATTTGATCTCTTCAGTAATTATGGGTCTGTTCAGAAATTCTATCTCTTCCCGTGTGAATTTTGGTAGTGAGTGTGTGTTTAGGAATTTGTCCATTTCTTCTAAGTTGTCCAATTTGTTGGCTATGTAATTTTTCATAGTATTCTCTGATAATGGCTTATATTTCTGAGGGGTTGGTTGTAATAAGTCCATTTTCCTTCATGATTTTGACTATTTGAGTGCTTTTTTCTTTTTGAGAAGCCTGGCTAGAGGTTTGTCAATTTTGTTTATTTTTTCAAAGAACCAACTCTTGGTTTCATTGATCTGTTCTACTGTTTCTTTGGTTTCTATATTGTTTATTTCTCCCCTGATTTTTGTTTTTCTCTTCTCCTACTGGGTTTGGGGTGCCTCTGTTGCTCTCCCTCTAGTTCCTTTAGGTGCACTGTTAGATTTTGCACTTGTGCTTTTTCTGATTTCTTTAAATAGACCTGGAGTGCAGTGTACTTTCCTCTTAGGACTGCCTTGCCGCATCCCACAGAGTTTGGATTGTTGTATTTTCATTTTCATTTGTTTCCATATATTTTTAAATTTCTTCTCTAATTGCCTGATTGGCCCATTCATCCTTTACTAGGGTGTTCTTTAACCTCCATGTTTCTGGAGGTTTTCCAGACTTCTTCCTGTGATTGATTTCGAGTTTCGTAGCATTGTGATCTGAAAGTGTGCATGGTATGATGTCAATTCCTTTATATTTATTGAGGGCTGCTTTATGTCCCAGTATGTGATCTATCTTGGAGAATGTGCCATGTACACTTGAGAAGAATGTGAATTCCATACCCTCAGGATGTAGAATTCTAAATATATCTGTCAGATCCATCTGGTTCAATGTGTCATTCAAGTCTATTGTTTCTTTAGTGATTTTCTGCCTAGTTGATCTATCCATTGCTGTAAGTGGAGTATTAAAGTTTCTTGCTATTAGCACATTCTATAAGATTGTTTCTGTTTGTGATTAATTGTTTTATATATTTAGGTGCTCTCATATTTGGTGAATAGACATTTATAATTGTTAGTTCTTCCTTATAGATAGACCCTGTAATTATTATAGAATGCCCTTCTTCATGCCTTGTTACTGTCTTTAGATTAAAGTTCAGCTTGTCTGATATATGTATAGCTACTCCAGCTTTCTTTTGACTTCAGTAGCATGGTAGATATTCTCCATCCCCTTAATTTTAATCTGAAGGTGTTCTCAGGTCTAATATGAATTTCTTGTAGACAGAAATAGATGGATTTTGGGTTTTTTTTTATTCATTCTGCTACCCTATATCTTTTGATTGAAGCATTCAGCCGATTTACATTCAGTGTTATTATTGAAAAGTATGGGTTTAGAGTGATTGTTTCCTTTGTGGGGTTCATGCTTGTGGTGGTGTCTCTGGTGTCTTTGTTCCTTGCAATACTTCCCTCAGAGAGTCCCCCTCAGTATTTCTTGTAGGGCTGGTTTAGTGGTGACATATACTTTCAAATTTTGTTTATTTGGAAAGACTTTATCTTTCCTTCTATTCTGAATGACAGGCTTGCTGGATAGAGGATTCTTGGCTGCATAGTTTTTCTGTTCATCACATTGAAGGTTTCTTGCTATTCCTTTCTGGCCTGCCAAGTTTCAGTAGATAGGTCTGTCACCACTCTGATAGGTTTCCCTTTGTATGTTAGGGCCATTCTCTCCCTAGCTGCTTTCAAAATTTCTTTGTCTTTATTTTTTGCCAGTTTCACTATGATATGTCGTACAGAAGGTCGATTGAAGTTACTTCTGAGGGGAGTTCTCTGTGTGTCTTGAATTTCAATATCTACTTCCCTCACCAGGTTGGGGAAGTTCTCTGCTATAATTTGTTCCAGGACTCCTTCAGCATCTTTCCCTCTCTCTTCTTCTGGGATTCCTATGATATGGATATTGTTTCATTTGAATGTATTGCTGCGCTCTTGAACTCTTCTTTAATGTTCCTGGATCAGTTTATGTCTCTTTTTCTCAGTTTTCTCTTTTTCTATAATTCTGTCTTCTAAATTACTTATTCTCCTTTCTGCCTCTTCAATCCATGCATTGGAAGCCTCCATTTTATTATGTATTTCATTTTTAGCATTTTTTCATTCATCATAACTATTTTTGAGCTCCATAGTCTTTGTAGCAATAGTTTCTCTGATGTCTTCCTTACTTTTTTCAAGCCAAGTGATTAATTTTATGACTATTGTTCTAAATTCTTGTTCAGTTATATTGCTTATATCTGTTTTGAGCAGTTCTTTAGCTGTCAGTTCTTCCTGGAATTTCTTTGGAGAAGAGTTCTTCCATTTCATCATTTTGGTTAGTTTTCTATCTTTTATTAATTTTAAAGGCTTGTTTTACACTCTGCCCCTGTGAGTTCTGCTGTATTAAAGAGGGCTCTTTGACTGTTCAGGGCCTGTCTGTTCAGGAAGTGTTCTTTGACTGTTGCCTCTTGGTTTCTCTTGTTGAGCATTTGGTTGTTTGTTTCCGTACTCGTAGTGGTATTTGGGACTCTCCATCATGTGTAGTTTGGCTTGTTTCTTGAGGTAGCCCTGGAAAAAGAAACAGACAACCACTCAGGGAACAAAAGTACACAAATGCATAGACAAAACCAATAAACACGCAAACTGAAAGGGAAAAGAAAAAGAAAAAAAAGGAGGGGATAAAATACAAACAAGAGAAAAAAGAAAAAAGAG
This sequence comes from Hyaena hyaena, assembly GCF_003009895.1. Lineage (NCBI taxonomy): Eukaryota > Metazoa > Chordata > Mammalia > Carnivora > Hyaenidae > Hyaena > Hyaena hyaena. Next base: position 168,606 of record NW_024081826.1, on the reverse strand, counting down.
GAAGGAGGGAATATAAATAATAAAAATTAAAATTAATAAGAAGTTGAAAAAAAAGAAAAAAAAACAACCCAAAAGACAAAGGACAGTCTAAAGACATAAAACCAGAATTCCCAGCTACAAATAAAGAGCCAGGTGTATGCAATGTTTATGGAAGAGCATATACAAAGAGAGAAATAACAGGGTGGGGGGGTAGCAAAATTGGAAATGAAATGGCCAGGCAGAGACACAAAGAGGCACTCAGAGAAACTATATACTTTGATTACTCCAGAGAGAGAGAGAAAAAGGTAGCAGTGAAGTTGTAGAGTGTACATCTAGAAAATGGATTAAATGTGACTGTTTTACCCAACCAGTGACCAGAGTGCTGTGTCCAGCAGAGTGGAGGGTTAAGAAAGAAAAGGGAGATTGTATCTGCATCGAAAGGATTATCTAGGATTAATCATGGCAGTGCATCCATGTAGGTGTTGCCCCAGGCACAGGTAAAAAACAAAAAACAAAAAATAAAAAACAAACCCCCCCACAGCTTTCTGGTGGGGATGGGCATGGTTTGGTGTAGGCAGGTCTCACCTCCACTGTGTCTGCTGGCCGCTCCCTGAGGCCCCGCCTTGGTTGTTGTGGGGAGAAAAATGGTGTCTCCCCAGTCCCTTCTCTACCAAGCATTGTAAATCTCTCCTTTGGGTCCGAACTCACTGTGCTGAGGACGTAGCCCATGTGGGCTGCGTTCTCTGCCCCCTGCCTGGCCTCGTTTCCAAGTCCCAGTCCGAGGGCTTTGTTTATACCGCCAGAAACAGTCCCACAGGTCATTGCTTCCCTGCTGCTGGGGTTGAGGGGGTGGGGGAAGTGTCAAAGCCTCAGATCCGCAGGGGTCAAGCAGCGATACAACCTGGGATCGGTGTGCGAGCGTGCGTGTGTGTGGGGGTGGGGGGGACGCAGCAGCCTCTACCCTCCTCGTCCAGGGGAGGGGGGTCAAGCCCGGGAACACAGCCTCAGGCTCACAGCATCCGTGCTGCCGTGCTGCCGCAGTGCCACTGCTGCCAGGGATGGTGCCGGGAGTGCTGCAGAACAGGTTTTTCTGGCATCTTCTGGGACTGGGGGCACCTAGTTCAAAGTCAGCACCCCAGAGGGAACTAAAAAACACTTTCCACGCCGATGTTTTTCTCTTCTCCAGGGACGGTTCTATGAGCAATCTCAGCTTCTCTTTCCTTTCCCCTTGACTCTGTGGCTCTCCACTCACTGCAGCTGCACGCAAGCCAGGTTCCCTCCCCTCCCTCCATATCTCAGGTCCAGGCTGCTTTTATCTTCCCTAGTTCGCGTTACTTACGCACTTATGAGGTTTCCTTCCCAGTGTATTCTGTCTCTTTCTCTTCCCAAACTCCCGTGGCTCAGTGTCCTATGACTTCAGGCCTTCTCTCTTTGAGAGATGGGTGCAAGCAAAATGCCCCTTATTCCTAGGGTTTAGACCACCAGATTCAGTATTCGGTATATTTGTTAAAGATCTTTTAAATGACAGTGAATTCTACAAAAAGACCAATGAACAAGTGGATCCTCCCTTAGTTGGGATTTTGTTTGTCAGAAGCCACTTCCTACTTCCTCCTACACTTTGCCACCTTTAGTCAGGTATTTCCAGTGACGTGATCTAACCCTTAACAGTACACTTGTGTCAAATGTAAAAATTACCAATGCCTACGGTACTCCCAGGACCAATTAGAATATTTGGAAGTGGTAACCTCAGCACCAGTATTTTTTAAAGTGTCCAGGTAAACCAAAGTGCAGTCATGTTGAGTGCCACTGCCCTGGATGTCCATAGTAACCATGGTGGGATTGATTTCTGTGGAGTCATGTGAAATAGCATTATACAGTCATCTGTCAAAATACTTTTTGTTATGTGTTCTTAAAACTCTTCTATTTGTTTTGTTTTATTTTTTGGGTTTTGCCAATCCTATTTATGCCACAGATATTTACCTAGCACAGATATTTGCCAGCACTATGCTATAATAATTTAATATATATTAAATAAGATTTTCTTTCCTTTAAGTAGCTTAGAATCTAATGGGTAGAGATGGACTCATAAGCAGTGAATTCACAGTGTGAGAAGTCCTGTGACAGGAATAAACACAGTGTGAGGCACCTAAGCTAATCTTGGGGAATGAAAGGCTTCCTGAGGAGACATTGTTGCAGGATTCTCGCTCAGAGAGTCATGACACCGAGACTTTTCTTTCCAGGAAGCAACTTTATTTTGCTGGCACCGCTCAATTGGGTTCGTACCCAAAAGAACTGAGCGGCCCACATCATATGGCATAGGTTTTTTTATGCATTTTCTATTTCTTTGTCTCCCATATATGGTAATACACATAAACATGCAGTCTGATTAAGTTGTTTCAGTTTACAGGAACATGGAGGATGTAGGCAGCTGGACTCATATCTAGGTGACCTTGAAGTCTTCTCTTCTCTCTTCTTCAATTTTTTCTTTCTCCTTAGGGAGGGGTTCCTACCACATTCCCCTCTTTGATGCTCGGACCCCTCTATTTTGGGTCAGAGAGCATCATCATGGCTTAGAGGTTTATATTTCCATAACATCATTACATGAGCAGCCGTTTTTCTCTCAACTATAGTCTCAATGAGACTGGAGACTGATCGTATAATCAAGGGAGCCAAGCAGGGTACGATCAAACATCCTCCCAGAATTAGGAGGACAATACCTACGAGGGTTTTGAATCCCCCGAAAGATGAAAACCATCCTCCAAATAACTCTCTAGGGTTCCAACCATTCCAAGTTTGGACTGGGACATGAGCAACTTTTCTCATTCGATCTCTGATCTCCTCTATGACTTTTCCTTCATCATCTATCTGTAGTCAGCAGTTGTTCAGGTTGAATTTTCCACAAACATCACCCTCAGAAGCAAGCAGGTAATCTAAGGCCAGGTGATTTTGATAGATTGCATTGCGCATTTTGGTTTGCTGCTTAGCAAGTAAATTAAGAGCCCTAGCAGTTTCATTGGTTATAATTTCTACAACTGCTTGTAGCCTAATTATGCAGCTTAGCATATAAATGGGGGTGCGGTAGCCCCAAGACCCATCCTCGGCCCACGTAGCAGGGCCATAATAATGAATTATTCGTTCGGGAGGCCATTTATTATTCTTCCAGTTGCCAATTTGCAAGGCACGCTGCTTTCTTTGAACTTTCCTATCTCCATATATTTGAACCCCCAGATGTTCTCCTTCTGCAAGTGGGAGTAGGAAGAAGGATGGGCGAATAGTTCCCAGCACACATGACCCTGACCAGCCTGAAGGGAGTACTGTATAGGCTGTTTTCCCACATATCCAATATAGTCCCCCTGGGGCCCGCCATTCGATGGCAGCGTCTATGTTGTCCCAGGCCTCCCGGAGACGAGAGAAGTTAAACAAGGGGTGAGGATTTGGCTCATGGTGACCTGGGGACCCCCACCATTGGGTTTCCCAGGTGGTTGAATTATAAAACCTTTGGCCCAGGCATGTTAAGTTTCAGACAGGAATGATGAACTTTTTCCCCCATCGGGCAAGACAGTTCTTCCCAATGATTTAGGTTTTCAGGAGCCAAACCCCGGCTGTAGAACTGGGGTAATTCGTTCCATCATAAGTCTTGAGGGGATCTAATTCTCTGGCTTCCCATGGCCATTGATCCCCCATGTTGGTCCCCCCACATACATAGTATGAAGAGATATTCAGAGTCTGGGCTATAGTCTCTGCCAGCGTCAGAAACAAATTCTTTGCTGTGACTGAAATGGGAGGGGGGCTACTTCTTATTTCCTCATAGAAGGAGTGAAAAACTTGGTGGGACGTGGCTGGATGGGTGGCAGTGATCCTCTTAAAATATAGTACAGTCCCTGGGTCTTTCCCTGGCATGAGAAATGGGTATGATACAATAGTATGGTCCAGGTGATTCCTTGGCCTGACCTGGTTATGCGAATGCATGGATCGCCTGATGAAAGATCCAGGTTTACAAGCGGAGTCCAAATTAAAAACAACTAATACCAAAAAAACATCCTACCCACAAGAGAAAAGTGAGTGCTAACAGAAACCTTTCGCCACATTTTCAGATGGCTGGGGCAACCTCTGCCAATCCAATAGCAAGAAGTAAAGCAAAAATTGCAATAATAGTGAGAGACAAGGGGTGACAGTGCATTACAGTAATAGGCAGATGTAAGAAATAAGGACAGTCTATTTATTTCTTCAGACCGGCGATTCCTCAAGCTTCTGCCGTGCGTAGATTAGTCAGCTTCCGGAGTGACTAAAGCAGGTCTGTAGTCTCCCGTTGGAGTCTCTGCTGTTGCAGCTCGCTTCTTCCGTATGGTCAGCTTACACGGTGTGGACGGATCAGGAATGCACTCCCAGTCCCTGGATGCTGGCTTCACTCTGCTGTGATGAATCCAGGGTCCTACCTCGGCTACTTTTACTGCAGTAGGGGTGGACAAAAGACAGTAAACGGGCCCCTCCAAAGGGGTTTGAGTGGTTGGACCTTCCATTCTTTTACCCATACAGCATCTCTTGGCTCAAAGGAGTGAGTATCTGTGGTCAGATTCACAGGCAATCGTTCTTTAACCCATCGGTGTATAGTGGCTAGAGTAGAGCCCAGAACCTGCATTTGCTGCCTTAGGGTTAAATTGCCTATCTCATTTAAGTCTCCCCTTATCCCCTTAACAATTGGGGGAGGGCACCCATAAAGGGTTTCATAAGGGGAAAGCGCCGTTTGCTTATTGGGGCTGCACCTGATTCTTAACAAGGCTATTGGCAACACCTGGTCCCAGTGCAGGTGGGTCTCCTGGCACAGTTTACTTAATTGCAGCTTCAAGGTTCTGTTCATTCGTTCCACCTTTCCGGAGCTCTGGGGTCGGTATGCCGTGTGTAACTTCCAGGTTATCTTTAGCCCCTTTGCCACCAGCTGCACCACCTCAGCCACAAACGCTGGCCCCTTATCTGAACCCATAGTGATAGGGATCCCAAATCGTGGGATAATTTCCTTCAGAAGGAGTCGGGCCACTTCATGTGCCTTTTCTGTTCGGGTAGGGAAAGCTTCTACCCAGCCTGAGAAAGTACATGCAAACACCAACAGGTATTTACATTCCCGAACCCGGGGGAACTCCGTGAAGTCCACCATCACATTTTCAAAGGGGGCTCCCCCAACACTCTGTACTCCAGGGGCGGCCTTGGGCCCCTGACGTGGGTTGTTTCAGGCACAGGTTTCACATTGCTCACATACCGCTCGGGCTATGCTGGAGAGCCGAGGGATGTAAAAATACCGGCTTAACATTGTTTCAAGGGCTGTCCGGCCGATGTGAGTTTCCTGATGGAACTGCTTAACAAAGGCTGGAGCTAAGGCGTCAGGAATTGCTATTCAACCATCTTCAAATTTCCATCATCCACCTGGGAGGTAGTTGCCACTCTCAGTCTTAAACCAAGTACTTTCATGGTGTGAGTAATTAGGGTCCCACTCTGTCAGTGGGTTAGGGAACAGTGCAGCAGTTAAAACCGCTGATTTTATTGCTCCTTTGGAAGCTGCTAGCTTTGCCTCTCTGTCAGCCTTTCGGTTTCCCAGTGCGGCCGTGGTGTCCCCCTTTGATGTCCCCGGCAATGCATGACTGCCACACTTTTAGGGGCCCACACGGCATCTAAGAGTTCAAGGATCTCCTTACCATATTTTATGTTCTTTCCTCCTGAGTTTATTAGACCCTTCTCCTTATATAAGGCCCCATGTACGTGGAGAGTGGTGAAGGCGTATTTAGAGTCTGTGTATATATTAACACGTATCTCTGCCGCCAGTTGGAGGGCTCGAGTTAAAGCAATTAGCTCTGCCTTTTGTGCTGAAGTCCCCTTCGGCAGGGCCTCTGCTCCAATGACAGAGTTTAGAGTCACCAAGGAATATCCTGCAAGACGTTCCCCCCTGTCTATAAAACTGCTGCCGTCAGTGAAATATTCAGCATCGGGGTCTTTGAGAGGCTGGTCTCGCAAGTCTGGTCTGCTGGAGAACACCTCATCCGTGACTTCAGTACAATCATGGTTTGGCTGGCCTGGCCTGACAGGCAATAGGGTCGCAGGGTTCAGGGTCTGTACTACTTCTAGGTGAATGCACGGATTCTCACATAGCATTCCCTGATACCTGACCATCCTGGCGTTGGTGAGCCAGTATTGTCCCTTGTATTCCATTAATGTTAATACCGAGTGTGGCACTCGAACTGTTAATTCCTGTCCCATAGTTAACTTGTCAGCCTCAGACACTAAAAGTGCTGTAGCTGCTAGTGCACGTAGGCAGGGCGGCCAGCCTTGGGCCACAGAGTCAAGTTGCTTGGAGAGATATGCCACCGGGTGATGCCATGATCCCAACATCTGAGTCAGTACTCCCATTGCAAGACCAGTGCGCTCATGGACATAAAGAAAGAAGGGCTTGGTCATGTCTGGGAGCCCTAAACCAGGCGCATTAGTAAGTGCACGCTTTATTTCCTCGAAAGCCTTTTGCTGTACTGACTCCCATATCAAGGGTTCCCTTTCTCCCCCCTTTGTAGCCTCATAGAGGGGTTTTGCCAGGACTGAAAAGTTAGGTATCCAGATCCCACAGAAACCTGCAGCCCGGAGAAACTCTCGAACCTGGCAACGGGTTGTGGGAGTCGGGATACAGCAAACGTCCTGCTTTCTCTCTGGGCCGAGCTGACGCTGCCCCTGAGATAAGTGGAAGCCAAGATATTTAACCCTTTCTTGACAGATCTGGGCCTTTTTTCTTGAGACCTTGTAGCCGGCTTTCCATAGGAGGGTAAGGAGCTGCCGAGTCCCTTCCATGAAACCCTCCCGGGACTTCCCAGCTAATAGCAAGTCATCCACGTCCCGAAGCAGGACACAGACCTATTGATCTGCTGGGAAGGCTTCTAAGTCAGAGGCTAATGCAGTGCCAAAAATGGTTGGGGAGTTTTTGAACGCTTGAGGTAACCTAGTCCAGGTTAACTGGCCCCTGTCACCATATTTAGGGTCCTCCCATTGGAAGGCAAAAATCACTTGGCTCTGAGGGGCCAGGCAGATGCAAAAAAAGGCATCCTTAAGGTCCAAACAGGTGAAGAAAGTGGCTTCAGCAGGAATGAGCCCCAAAAGTGTATAGGGGTTCAGGACCACTGGGTGTATGGTGACAGTCACCTGGTTTACTACTCTCAGGTCCTGAACTGGCCGGTAATCATCTGTGCCTGGTTTTTGAACAGGCAAGTGGGGTGTGTTCCAGGGCGACTGACACGGCCTGAGGATCCCATACTTTAAAAGTCTTTCCAGGTGCTTTCTCTGGTGGGTGGGCTCTGCCCCAGGCTTTAGTTTAACAACCACAGGGGGTATGTTTTGCACCAGTCCTGGTGGGTTATCTTCAGCCCACACCCCTGGGACCTTAAAAGGAAGCTCAGGCACCAATTGCGGTTTTTCCTTGAGGCTATAGAGCCGCCATTCCTCTCCCTGGGGAATGGTGAGAGTCATAATTTTTGCCTCTGGTTTTCGGAGGGTCAGAGCAGCCCATCCCTGGGAGTTGAAAGTGATCTGGGCCTGTAGTTTTCCTAGTAGGTCATGGCCCATTAGAGCCACGGGGCAGTCAGGGAGGTACAGAAATTCATGGATGACTTCATGGCCACCTAAACTGCATCGTCGAGGTAACAGGAAGGGACGATGTATCTGATCGCCTGTGGCGACAGACCCCCCCCACCCCACAATGGTGGCTTGTCTCCGTGAGAGAGGGCCCATGGGTTGGGTCACTGCTGAGTGTTGTGCTCCAGTATCTACCATAAAGTCAATAGGTCAGCCCCCCACCTTCATTCTGACCATGGGCTCCCAGGGGCCTAGCAAAATAGAGCCCGGTCTGTCCTAGTCCTCCTCATAGTCGTCCATGGCGGCTAGTCCCACAAAATCATTCTTGGGGGCCCCACGAGGCTGCGGTGCCAGTCGGTACTGGCCCTGGACCATACGGCCCCTTTTTTTCTGCTTAGGACCTTGCTGAGAATCATCTGGTCTCTGGGGGCACTCACCTTTCCAGTAGCCCTCCTGATGGCACAAAGCACGCTGATTCCTGCCTAGTTTCCATCTAGGGTGAAACCCTCCTCCTTGCTGCTCTCCTTTCTGGATTTGGCCCTTTCCCTGTGGGGCTTTCTTCTGGGGGTGTCTTGTTGCTCCGCCAAAGCAGCAGCTAATAAATCTGCCTGTTTTTGCATCTTTCGGCGTTCTTCCTTCCGTGCTGCCTGGTCACGGTTAATGAACACCTGGGTCGCTACTTCTAGCAACTGACTGATAATCATGCCAGTGAAACCTTCTAGTTTTTGCAGCTTGCGCCGAATATCTCCCTGGGCCTGGCCTACGAAAGCCACATTAATCATCCACTCATCCGCTGGTTGGCGGGGTTTCTTCAGGTTCTCCTGACTGTATAGGCTTTTTAACCTCTGGCTGGTATTTGGAGGCAGCCGTGAGGCGAACCAGGATTACTTTACAGCTCTCTTCAGTACAGACTTTTAGCCAAGGAGGCTGGGACAGGACCAGGTCTTGCCAACAGTCAATATAAGGAAATTGGTCAGGGTGGCCTGGGTCCCCTGTAATGACTCTGAACACTCGGCCAACTAGTTCCTTATCAAGTGAGCCCTCAGAGGGCCAGCCCACCCCAAAAGATGGCCAGTCAATTTCACAGAATGTCCGGAGCTTTTCAGGAGTTAATTTTACACCATAATTTCCTGAATATCCCTTTTTGAAATTCCTCAACACACACTCTAGGGGAGTCGGTTTACTCTGCTTTCCACCCATTTCCTCCCCCTAACAGACGACTTTCACGCACAAGAAGGGGAAGATCAGGGAAGGAGGGGGACCAGGTTGGAAAGGATGCACACCCACTTTGTCCGTTTCCGGCCGCTCTCCTCTCAGAGATATTTCAGGCTCCTCTTAGCATTGGTGGGTTCAGTTTCAATCCCTGACCTGGATCGGACTCCCGAGGAAGTCTGATGCTGCCTTAAGCCATATGAGGTTGCCACGGAACCGCGGATCGGGACTCAACACTCGCTTTGGCCCTTGGTCAGGTCGGAACCTTCCCATTGTCCGTCTCAGTCACACACATTCACACAACGACTCCAGCCCATCCCCCTACATCCAGTGCCTTAGAGTTGCAGCTTCGTTCCTCTTCCCTTGTGGACTTACTAGTGCAACTCTGGGAGGTGATCAGGCTCCCTTTCTGCCTCTTAGAGGCAGGTCCACCAAAACGAACCCGTCAGATGGGCGGCGCTCCTGAAGCTGGTTCCTGGGCCTCAGGTTCCGTTAGCGCACACAGGGCTCGCCGGGATAGGCTAGTCCCCTATGGATCAAGAGGTCCGCTGGCGCCAGGGGAGGTCGCTTCTCTTGGTGCTCCAAGGCTAGTACCCTGGTGGCAAGGGAGGTGGGAGTGCACCGTCTCCGAATCCTGGACGAGCCCCCAGGTAATGTTGCAGGATTCTCGCTCAGAGAGTTGTGACACCGAGACTTTTCTTTCCAGGAAGCAACTTTATTTTGCCGGCACCACTCAGTTGGGTTCGTACCCAAAGGAACTGAGTGGCCCACATCATATGGCATAGGTTTTTTTATGCATTTTCTATTTCTTTGTCTCCCATATATGGTAATACACATAAACATGCAGTCTGATTAAGTTGTTTCAGTTTACAGGAACATGGAGGATGTAGGCAGCTGGACTCATATCTAGGTGACCTTGAAGTCTTCTCTTCTCTCTTCTTCAATTTTTTCTTTCTCTTTAGGGAGGGGTTCCTACCACAACATGATAAAGAAGATGGAGTAATTCAGGCAAAAATCAAGGTGGAAAGAGGAGGAAATGGCACAGATAAAAGGAATAGTGTAGGCAAATTCTTGAGGCAAAAAATACAAGGCACACATAAGGACTGCAAGTTCTCATGACCATGTATTTCTCCTCCCTTTCAGTCATTTGCCACTTGAAGAGTTATGTTTTCTGATTTTATTGGCTCTATGTATCTCACTTGCTCTCTGCTATTTGTGTTCTCTGGATTTTTATCATCTATCTAGATTTTGAGTGAGTCAGTTTGGGCTAATGTTCTGTTTTCTCTTTCTTTCTTCTTTTTTTTTCTGCATATGTTTGGCTGATTTGCTATTTAGATACATATGTTTATTTTTCTTGAATGCTTTATCTTGTTCACATGTGTATTTTTGAAATTATTCATAATTCATTGGTGCAGTACAAATTGTGCATTTACTATGTGCTGGATGTATTTCTAGATACTGATAATATAGTGGAGATGTTATAGCAAATACTAGGCACTCAGGAAGAAGAGTCAAGCATCAAGCACTTGGGGAATCAGAAAAGACTTTATTTCACACTGGTGCCAGCCTAGTGGAGTCACCTCCAAAGGGTGAGCATCCGGCTCTGGTTTTACTGATCTTTTATACATATGTGCTTCTGGGTTGGTTGGGACTAGTATAGTCAAGCTTCAGGTTCCTGGATGCTGGCTGATACAAGAGGCAAGCAAGGTTGCTTTTAGAAGCCAAAAGCATGTGGGGGGTGGGGGGGATATCTCTAGCCTCAGGCATCTGGCTCTCCCTTTTATCTGTGTTTACCAGGTTTTCTTCTCATTCTCCCCCTTTTGATTCTCAAGCTGCTGTAGCAGACTTAGAGAAAATTAGTTTGTGGGGGCCAAAGAACCCTTTGTTGACATGAGAGGAAGGGCGAAGACCATTCTGGCTTCTTCTGCTGGACAGGAATGTCGAAGGGAGGAATGTGACAGCTAGGGTTCTTTGCCATTCAGAGGAGAGTAATGACAGCTAGAATGGTCCAACTGGAGCATCTCTGGAGTTTTATAGCTTCTAGGCCAGAGGAAACAAACCTGGTTAGCATATTAAGAATATAAGGATCAAACAGGAGGGCTGTGAAAAGCATTAGGAGAGGACCAGCTAAAGAGAGGACCAGGAGGCCCAATTCTATTTGTGGCTCCAAGAGTTCCTTGAGTTTGCTAATTTCTGCCTCCATTTGTTGATTTGTTCCCTTACCCAGTGGTGTAAGGTTTAGGGTAGTGCCAAGGGCCTGCAACTGTTGCCTTAGGGTTAGGTTGCCTATTTTTATTTAGATTCCCCCTTTATGCCCTTGATAATGGGGGAAGGGCACCCATAAAGGATTTATGAAGGGAGAGCCCCATCTGCGTCTTTAGCTTCCCATTTGCAGCTGCAGTCTGCCTTCCTGAAGGTTCCTTACCTCTCCCTGCCTGATATTAACCTTTTACCTATTTATCCCCCCCCCCCCCCGGAATGGGGCCTGTAACAGATGTTAGGGAACAGAAAAAATGACCGTTCTGGCTTCACACTGATAAGGGACAGTGTGGGGATACAGTAGTTACACTCTACCCATGGGTAGGCCGAGTGGCCCACGGTATGGTTCTACAGGAAGCCTGGCAGGAATGAGGTGGCATAAACATTAGCAGACAGAGAAAAACAAGATTATATTGCCCAAGAAGATGGTACCTTAAGGTAATGTCCCCAGTTCTCAAACCAGTCAAACAATCCAGAAGAGACACTAACTTTGTCTAGTTATGCCTGAATGTCATCTGTTAGTTCTAAGACTCTGTGAAAATTATTGGTTTTATTGAAACGACAGGTCAGGGTGTCGGGGACCAGCTCTGGCCGGGGTCCAGGGGTCCCTGAAGGATGGACAGTGTCAGCGAGGGAGGAGTGAGAGAGGCCCGAGAGTCTTTCTGGTCACCAGGCAGGCATCTCCGCCCTGACTGGGGCTCAACTTTATTTTATAAGTGTTTGGGGGACGGCACAGAAGTGGCATTTGCCTTAGACAATGATTTCTGATAACTTATTTGATATGTAAGAATTTCCCAGAACATAGACTTGTAGAAGACTCATGCATAACCTTTATCAATAGTGATTGAGGTAGGAGATTTAGATGCTTATCTTATGGGGAAGGAAGGCATCTTTAGCATACCAGACAATGTTTTTGCATAAAAGGGTGAAGTTACTTCTCTGTGAACAGGGGTCAAACAGGTCTTTCAGGAAAGACCTTTGCTCTCAAAATCACAAAAGAAGTTCCTCAACAGGTTCCTCCACAGGGAGCAATCAGCATATTCAAGGCCAGAATAAGTCACTCCAAATACTTGATAACAAATGCCTTGAGGTGGGGGGCATCTAGTGCTCCAGGCAGAAACAATTGGGCGGGGATGGATATCTGCCCTTAACTCTAAATTAGACTCTTTGCCTCAGGACCAGACTCAAGCCCTCTTTATTATGTAAGTCTTGGATCTGCAAGGCCCATAGGAAGAGCCTTTTGACAATCATCCACAATGCTTTCATCTGAAGTCTCTTTGGAAAAGGCAGGGATATGCTTTTCCTTATGAGTAATCTGTATGGGGAATATCGGTCTGATCTGGAATATTGTGAGGCCTGGTCAATACCAGCAGCCTCATTTCCAACATGAGCCAGTAGTAGCAGAAGGAGATACCAGTTTTCGTTTCTCACGGCAAGAGCTGTGCAAATGCTATTTCCTTGCTGTGACTGTCATCTAGCGAGGCCAGTGCGGCTCCCAGCATCAGGGAATCTCTCATATCCCAGGTGGTGGAGGAGCAGTAAATAATTAATGGTGGGTCTATTCTCCAAGAGTTTAGCCCTAACTTTACTTAAAATTTTTTACAGCATCTAATGTTTATGAGGTGTTATATTTTGCTGAATATAAGGAAAATATTTCAAGGTGTGAAATTTTTCCAAGAGCTGGGAGTCCTATTAGAGAAAGAGTCAGGATGGCTGTTATACCATATCTTATAGGCTGATACTATGTGCTGAACTGTCCTTACAAATTTTTTTAGTAAATATTCTTTGGGCCATTTGGTAAGTTTTATGTCTCCTTAAATGAAAGGCCTGATGCAGTGCTTTAATGATCTTTTAGTTCTATGAGCTCAGTAACAGTAATTGCCCCTGGTCTGTTTGCAACCATCCCAAGGGCTGGAGTCAGTGTCCATTAGTTAGACCCCAGTTTATTTTCTTGGGAGAGTAGGTGGGATTGAGTCTTCTTTAATACTTGATATAGTAGGTGAGATATTTTCTGAACCCTGGAAGCCATAGCCTACAAAATCCAGTAATTCCCCAAAACTCACATAATTGTTTATCTGTCCTGGCATTAGTGGCACTATAGTCTCTAATTTAGTTATAATGTCCCTTTCTAGCAAGGGAGTAAGGCTCTCTGGCATTATCAGGAAAGAATGAGAAAAAAAGTTTCCCCATATACATCCCAGGGGCTGAGAGAAAAATTTAATTAGAACTTCTCTGGAGACAGCTATTAATTGTCCTGCTGGCATTTGGATAGTTGGCCTGGAATAGAAAGAAGGTCAGAAAAGGTTGCTCCAGTATCAAGAAGGAAGTGAACTGGCTTTCTAGTTACCTGAATTTTCCAGAGTTACCTGAGGCTCTGGGCTTCCAAGAAACAGTTGGTTCTGGGAGCCACCCCAAAGAGTCCCAGGCCCCATAAGTCCCTTCCAGGGATACTGGTTATCTGACCCTTCACAGATAGAGGTTCCCGAGGGCTTTCAGGCTTCCAGTGATTGTCTCCACACAAGGGGCATGGCTTGCAGGGCTTTGACTTCTGTGGTCTCTTCTGAGAGCAGTCTTGTTTCCAGTGCCCTGAATGGCCACAAAAGTGGCATTTTGTGCCAGGACCTCAGGAAGGCTAGCTTGACATAGTACGTAAGGCCACGACGAAGGCCTCAGATATTTTTTTTTAATATTGGATGTAATATACCCGATTGACAGGTCATAAGATCTCCTCCAGGGTCCCTTCCAGGCCAACAGCCAATTTTTGCATTTTCTCTGAATATCTAGGGCTGATTGAGTGAAAAATGTGTCTTTTAAAATCATCTCAGCCTTAGGGGTTTCAGATAGCCATATATTTAATGAGAGCCTCCCTCAACCTCTCCTAGAAGGCCATCAGGCTCTCATTTTGTGTGTGTAAAATAGTGGTTAATTTAGCATAATTTAAGGGCTTAATCTTAGATTTTCTTAAATTTTTTTCAAAACATAAGCTTGGAGGTGGCAGCAGTACTATTTCCCAATGGGATGGTTATAGTCTCAATTAGGATCTTGGGGTGGCACTGCCTGAGCTCCAATAAGGATCTAGAAGCTCCCTATAGGATGTCCAGTCCCATGGTAATTACTGAGTTGCTCATCTCTACATCTCTTAGCTGCTGCATGAACCCCAAATTTTTCTGTTTTAAGAGTCTGATTTAACAAAAGCATTATATCTTTCCAAGTCAACTAAAAAATATATGTAATATTTTGAAAAGCCACTGTATACTTATCTGATCAGAAAATTTACCTAGATCACCTTTTATCTGTCTTGTGATGTAAAGGTTTCTCCTTCTGGCCTTCTAGTTTATAGAGAAAACATTCCTGTTACATTACAGGGAGGGCCTAGAAAAGGTGGGTGACAGGGAACAGAATTGCATTCTTTTTATATCAGTTGAGGACCTGAGGAGGAGGAGGTTGAAGTGGAAGACTTTCCTTCCTCCTTCTCTAGGTCTGCTTTTGATACAGGCAAGAGGCCCTTAATTGTTTCCCCTCCTGATAGCTGAACTTCAGAAAGGGTTGTCATTAAATCAGGATCCACCTTACATTGCTTATATATATTTAGATTTTTTCTTAAGGCCCAAAAACAATGAACATAGGGGAATTCTCCCCATTTCCCCACATCTGCAAAACACATCCAATAGTATTGTCAGTGATATTTCCTTCTTGCAGCCAGGTTTCCTCCTCCAATTTGTATTGGGGCCAAGACTTTGTGTAAGAGAAAATGAATCATATTGCATTCCAAAGGAGTAATGGCTTTGGTTGGGGAATTACCCATCTATCAGAAAAAGGAAGAAAGGTGACCCTTATCTCAATTTCCTATAGCTGGCCAGGAGAAACCTCATCTTCCAGCCCCACGTTTTGGCTGGCTATGAGACTGGCAGCTAAAGCCTTGTTGGTCTCACAAGGTGCTGGGAGTAATCGCTCTTACCCAGGTTTGACCCTACTTCCGAGAGCTGACCTCTGTTTCTCACCTGCACAATCTTGAGGGTATGGACTGTGACCAAGCAAGACTTCCCTGGTTGTCGTAGCATGCACTAATTTTATTTTGGCCTAACAGTAACTTACATATTGACCATTGACCATTGAGGGAGGGGTTTAAAGGGCCAAAGTCAAGGTCTTTTTCTCTGCCTTTTTCAACAATGCCCACATAAATATGTTTCAGCCATGTGGATATCCATTTTCAGCATACAGTAGACTAAGTTTAGTAAAATGGCCCCTATATATATCAGTAAAAGCCCTTCATATACCATCCATCCCTCATATGGAACAGGCATCTATTCTTCTGCTAAGCAGGAACAACGCAAATGTGGAGGATTTAGAGGCTAGAACCAGTGTTATTGCCATCATTTTCCCAGCCTTTGGATCAAAGGAGGAGGAAATTTAATCTTAACCCAGATTACTTTTAAAATCCATTTGTTTTAACCATAGTTTATCCTGACATCACATAAGATTCCTTTCCAAAGATTTCCCTTTATGGGCCTTCTACAACCTTCCTTTGCATTCAGATTTTGTCCCAAGCCAGTCTCATTTAGGACAAAATTTCTTTCTTTTACTTTCAACAAAAATATATTTCCATTTCTTATATCTTTTTTTCATATCTCCTCCTTTACTACATAGAAAGTGGCTTTCCTTATTTCCATCAGTTTTAACTACATTTAGCAGAATTTTAACTCTTAGAAACCTTAGTCTCCAGTGAGAACTAAGTAGTAACCAATTGTGAACTCTATGTTACATTAGAATTTTTTAGATGGCAAACTTCATTAGGCATAGAGCACGTTTTCCTACAGATTCCAAATATCCTTAGTTTCTCCGCAACAAGTCAGAGGCAAAAACCTACATCTAGTGATTAGTGCTTTAGTCTCTTATCTCATTAAATATCCAATGAATTTAATCTCAGTTTATCATGCAAGCAAAACTTTAACGTTTTAGGTTACCAAAGACTTTGAAAGCTATCTTAACAATTACCCATGGAAGCTTTGAGACAGACAAAATTAACTATCATTGACCTATCACTATTTTGCTGACAAATTGCAACAGAGATAACAAGAGCTTATTTGACCTTCAGAATACCTTAGGTAGAAAAACTTTTATTTATTTAATGCTGATAACTCTAAAGACATGTCTAACTTAAACCAACAAGTTTAGATACATTTAAATACCAAATATGTTCCATCTGTGTCCATCTAAAAGTTTATCACATTGTTCCCCATTGTCTGTTTTTACCTGGGGCACCAGTGAGGAAATCTAAAGCAGATGGTCATTGCTCCTTGACATCTAGGGTGGGAGGAGGAGCTGATTGTGCCTGAGGTGTTGAAGCCATTTATGTAGGCCACACCCCAGGTGGTGCAGACTCAGGAGTGGGGTGGAGGAGGGAAGGCAGAAGAGGTGAGATGCCATCAGGAGGTAGAGAAAGGGTTCTGGTTTTAAATCTTGTCAGCTTGGACAGATGAGTAGATGCCATGTTTTTTCCTTACAACACGTGGAGATACGCAGTCCATGTCAGGCCAAAGAAGACAGGGAATTTCCCTGAAGCAAAGGGAGTTTTAGCAACTGTTTGGGAATATTTCTTAAAGTCCCCATTCTAGGGTAGATTGACTAGAGACAGTTGGTTCTAACAGTTAGTTTTGAGGAATATTCCCCCTCTTGATATTCTAGATGGGGTCCCTCCCAATGTATGGTGTTGTAGGACAAACATGAAGGAAGAGGTCACTTTGTCTAATTGGCTGCTCCCCTCATGGGGATTTAGATGCTTCTTAGCATTAGCAAGTTAGTATAAACCTCTGACTTGGATCAGGCCTCTGTGGACCTGAATCTGCCTTGAGCCATATGAGATTGTCACGGAATCTCAGGGTTGGACCCACTCAGGTTCCATAGCCAAAACCATGGAGCACGAGCACTGACACATACATCCAGACAGATTGCAGACTTCTACCCAGAACTTCCTTGTCCTGTGTGGTGACTCTGTCACCTAGGAGGTGATCAAGCTCCCCTTCTGACTGAATTCGGTCCTGGGTCCCTGGGGACACTTACCCAATCTGATGTCCCATCCTGGCAGAATTTTCTGATTCCCCCTAGAGTCTGTTTGAGCATAGCAGTGGCCAACTGTTGTGCCTAGCGAGGTTCGGGGTCCAGTGAAATCACAGGTGGTGTGCCTTTCTTTCCACCACAGGAGCCGGCGATAAATGGCTTCTACACTGGCCTCTGACAATGGTGGCTCAAGAGGCTGGCTCAAGGAGCCAGCGTGGCTGTTGGTGTCCCAGCCGGTGCACCAAAAATGTAAAAGGAAATACTAGGCACCTAGGAAGAGACAGGCACTCAGGGAATCAGAAAAGACTGTTTATTTCACACTGATGCCAGCCCAGGGGAGTCACCTCCAAAGGCTGAGCATCCAGCTCAGATTTTACTGATCTTTTATACATATGAGGCTCTTGTTGGTTGGGACTAGTATAGTTAAGCTTCAGGTTCCTGGCTGCTGGCTGATGCAAGAGGTAAGTAAGATTGCAGAAGCCAAAAGCATACAAGAGGAATATCAAGGCTCATCTGGATATGATGAGACATCTGGCTCACCAGATGAGACATCTGGCTTACCCTTTTATTTGTGTTTATCAGCTTTCCTTCTCAGAGATAGCAGTAAACAAAGCAGACAAGAGTCCCTATTCTCAGAGAACTACACTAATTGAAGATCGTTCTTAATAATCTCTGGTTACTGACCAAGAGTATGTTTTCAAATCTCCCCATTAGGTTAAATTCCCAATCTTGTCCAGCATTTCTCATGTTGGCTCTGAATGTGCATGCGTGATCTACTGCTATTTGTGTTCTTGATGAGAAAATGTTTCATGTGTCCTATGTCAGCACTGAGGTAACATCCAGAACCTTTACAGGGCCAATAAACTATGGCTTTAGTTACCACTTGTTTTTATAAATAAAGTTAATAGGCACGTGGCCATGCCCATTTGTTTAGGTATTATCTGAGGCTGTTTTCAGGCTACAATAGTAGTTGAGTAGGTATAACAGAGACCATATAATTTGCAAGTCTAAAATATTTCCTATCTGACCCTTTAAGAGACTTTGTCAATCCGAGTCTATTCTAGATCATTTACTATAGGCTTAAAATTTTTTTTAATGTTTATGTATTTTTGAGGTGGGAGACATGGGTGAGGGAAGGGCAGAGAGAGAAGGAGACAAAATCTGAAGCAGGCTCCAAGCTCCAAGCTATCAGTGCAGGGCCTAATGTTGGGCTTGAACTTGGAAACCATGAGTTCGTGACCTGAGCTGAAGTTGGATGATTGATCAACTGAACCACCCAGGTGTCCAGCTGTAGGCTTTTAACACAATCCTCCAGAGCCCTCATTATATGATCCCTTATTTCTTTACTTTAGTAGGCATATAAAGGTTTGGTTCCAGACCACCATAGTAAAGTAAATATTATAATAAAGTAAATAAATGAATGTTTTGGTTTCCCAGTGAATATAAAAGTTATGGTTACACTATATATATATATATATATTAAGTATGCAATAACATACTTAGTTTAGGGTAGACACCTTCAGTAATGATCTTAGCAAGATCTTCTGGATAACTTGCCACAGCTTCTACATCAGCACTTGCTGCTTCACCTTGCACTTTGATGTTAGAGAGATGGCTTCTTTCCTTAAGTCTCATGAACCAATATCTGCTAGCTTCCAACTTTTCAACTACAGCTGACTCACCTTTCTCAGCCTTTACAGAATTGAAGAGAGTTAGGGCCTTTATCTGAATTAGGCCCTGGCTTAAGGGAATGCTGTGGCTGGTTTGATCTTCTATCCAGAGCAGTAAAACATTCTCCATATCAGGAATAAGACCGTTTTGCTTTCTTTTCATTTATGAGTTCATTGGGCTAGCACTTTTAATTTCCTCAAAAAATTTTTGCTTTTCATCCACAACTTGGCTGTTTGGCACAGGAGGCCTAAGTTTCAGCCTATCTTGGCTTTCTACATGCCTTCTTAACTACACTTAATCATTTCTAGCTTTTCATTTAAAGTGAGAGATAGCTGACTCTTCTTTTCACCTGAACACTTAGAGGCCATTGTAAGATTATTAATTGGCTTAATTGCAGTATTGCTGTGTTTCAGGAAGTAGCAAGGTCTGAGAGGAGGGAGAGAGTTAGTGGAACAGTTGGTCTGTGGAGCAGTTAGAACACATACTACATTTATTAAGTTCAATCATTTTATACAGGCACAGTTCATGACATCTCAGAATAATAGTAACATCAAAGATCACTGATCATAATTCACTATCACAAATATAACAAGAATGAAAAAGTTTGAAATTTTGCAAAAATTACCAAAATGGGATATAGAGACACAAAGTGAACAAATGCTGTAAGAAGAATGGTGCTGATAGGCTTGTTGATGCAGGATTGCCGTAATTTGTAGAGACTGCAGTGTCTGTAAAGTGCAATAAAGTGAAGTGCAATAAAATGAGGTAGACCTATATTAGGATAAAGAACAAATTTGGTCTGCTAATATTGCAAATGTGCTCAGCTTGCTAAAAAGCAGTATTGTCTCAATGCAATGGCCTGAGAGAGGAGATGGCAGCATAGGTGCATGTTCCTCCCAAATGAGGAAAGGATGCCACCAATCCTGAGTGAGCCTGTTCTCAGCTCAAGAATTCTAGAAAAGTCTGGCATTCAGGCTAGGCTGTAAGGAGAAAATATTTTCCATTTACCTTCCTGCCCTCAGGTACCATGAATGTCTGCAGTGGGATTTACAACATCAAAGGTTGGGTTCTGGGGACATAATTTTGCCTGGATTAACTGCTCAAAGAGGACAGAGATTGCTGTATTTTCTAAACTCTTTGGGTGTTGGTTGTTGAACATATTATATTACCAACTTTTTGGAATTTTAAAACAATGGGACACATGAAAAATTGATTTTAATGCTGAGGTACTGAGGAACCACACACAGCCAACAGCTGCTGAAAAAATGCAAACATACTCAGGTTCAGAATAAGACATCTCTCTCTATGCCTGGGAAGAATAAAAGCATTTGAAATAATGATAATAATGATTAGGACTTTAAAATGACAACTTTGGATTTTAGTTTCTTTGAACTTTTACTTACAAGGTCAAGAAAATTTTATTTAGTGCTATAATGACTTTGGACATAAAACCCACAGAAGCAAGGCAATTTGATTATGGATTGAATTGCTTTGGACTTTAAATTCTGAGGACTTTAACTTGTAAGGAAATTTAATTTGGGGACATTAATGTCTCTCTAGGAAAAGACATTAATTACAGTGGAAGGTAATTTGTATTCAAATGTATGGCTGTTACATGTGTTGGCATTTTTTAAATGGTGTATTGTGATGGTTTTATTTAATCTCTTTGCAAAATCTTTGATGACCTATGTTAGAATGTGGCCAGACATAACTTGAAATGAGAAATTTAGACATTATATTGCTTTAGAGTTAATTGGTGACTGTTTTTAAAACAGTCTAGCAGCAAATTCAGTGCTATTTACCAGTGTTATTAGGAGGATCCTCAAAACAGTCATAGCTGGTATTGGGGAAGAAGGCTTATGAAGTTGATATTAATTTGTCATGATAGATTTCTGATCTCCTGTCAGAAAAGAATAACTACTATCCTGGTTGACTGTAGGTCAAATGAATTAACAGAACAAACACTTCTCAACTTCTCAGGTCTTCTTGTGGAGGTACTTCCCTAGAGTAAATCTCCTGATGTTTTGTTCCATGGAGCAGGGGGAGGTTCCTGAGTTTCTTGGTTGGGGCAGAGCTAATCTGTTACTGGGGATTCTGTTTTCTCTTTCTACCCTAGACAAGGCTTTTATGGTCTATGCACTTAAACTTTCCTGTTAGTGGCTTTAAGTTTTAGACTCATAGAGGGTTTTGGCAAGTCCTAGAATTCTTAGTCCCAAACCACAGTTTCCAAATACTTGTGTCAGTAATAAAAGTGATATTTTGATTTGCATTTTATTTACCTCTCCATGGGCTTAGAACTTGTGCAAGAGAGAGAGGAACGTTATGTATTTGACACATTGAGACCCCAGCCTTAGACTTTGATTTTTCTGAACCCTGGTTTCCTAACTTGATCTACTTGGTCATAACTTGATCTTTTTTTTCCTGTAGTATATTATCTGCCAATTGTCTCTATTAGCATCTTAATATCAATAAATATAGATATGATTGTACTCTTCATTTGAAGTGAAATTTGCTAAAAATTATTTAGGAAACATTAACAGGAAGGTGGAACAATGTATTGGGCTTGCAAAAATGGATGAAATAAACTTTAACATGATGGATTCGGAAACTTCCAGGTATTAGACATTGTGTAGATAAAAACATTCATCTACTTGAGTTAAATTTTCCACTCTATTTTCCCAAAATGTTATATCATACAGATGGAGTAAAAGAACATTGGATTAAATTCCAACAAGTATGTGGTTGTAAATTCTCATATCTCTAACCTGAACCCATCCTGGGAACATGCCCACATGCCTAGGCTATTGCTTTTAGCTTGTTTCTGATCAACTTTTATTACTTTAAGAAATGTCTGAGTCCAAACTTTATAGGTAGCAAATTCCACATAAAATACATATGGATATAGTTCTTAATGTTCTTTGGTAACTTCTTGTTTCCTTTCAACCTAGAAAGCACATCATTTCTTTTCATATTGAAGAAAAATCACACCATTAGGCTTTCATGTTCAAGATATTTTATGGTTGCTAAAACACGCTTCTAATTCTCATTCACTACATATGGTTTGGGGGATACTGCAGTAAGATTTTTATGTTTGAGTACATTTTTTAAGGATCGTGTTTTAACATGTTTTACAATTATGTGTTTTCATGGCCTCTAATTTGTAATTTGTTGCAATTAAATGAAAGTACATGAGTGATTTTGTATTGATATGTAAATAAAAACCCATGAATTTATTTCATCCAGGTGGCAATAATAAAAAATAAATTGAAGTGAAAACTGTAATCAAATTATAGGTGAATGTTTTTTATCTTTTTTTTTTCCTATTGCTATTATGGATATCAGGGGCCCAATTGCAGAAATATTTAATTTCTGAGTTTTCCTCTTCAAATATTCAGCAATGTGAAAGTAGTTTTTAAAAAATGATGTTTCATTAGGGGCGCCTGGATGGCTTAGTCGGTTAAGGGTCCGACTTTCGCTTAGGTCATGATCTCGCAGTTCATGGGTTCAAGCCCCGCGTCGGGCTCTGTGCTGACTGCCAGCTCGGAGCCTGGAGCCTGTTTCAGTCTGTGACTCCCTCTCTCTCTGACCCTCCCTTGCTCATGCTGTCTCTCTCTCTCTCTCCCCTAGAAATAAATAAAAAACATTTTTAAAAAAATTAAAAAAAGAAAAATGATGTTTCATTAGTCAGCTAGCCACAAACCTTTTTGTCTGTTTTTGAAAGACTGGCAAATAGGCTTTACATCTTCTAAAGTAAGTATGAAGAATTTACCTTGAAAGATGGAAAAAATATTTCAAAGGTAAATATAACATAAGAACTGGTAAATCTAGCTCTCTACCCAAGGGAAACTAAAACTTTGACATTTGTCAGCTTTTAGTTACATTTTCGACTGAAAATAAGAAAATACAGATGAAAGAACTATGATTTCATGCAAGTCATGAACAAAGTTATCATTTATGTGGGAAACATTACTCTCTTATGTTCGGGGCATGAGTCTTATTACTGTATATTTGTCTTTGTAAATACAGTATCAGTGTATCTAAAAGCAAGAAATGATTTTGTTTCCACAGTCTCAAGTGAACATCACCCTCTTGATTTTCTTCATTTTAATGGGCTTTGGAATAATCATCGGGAAGTGGATCACATCTGTAACTGCCAAGATGCAATTTGGCCAAAGAAGCTGTTTAGCTTTCATTCTGTAATCAGAGCTGATGATCTAAGAAACATAAAGATCTCATACTTGCTGGGTGAGTACTAATTAAAACCACCAACAGAGTTCAAACATCCACTTAATGCATGAGCTCAGGGACGCCTGGGTGGCTCAGTTGGTTAAGTGTCCGACTTCGGTTCAGTTCGTGATCTCACGGTTCGTGGGTTCAAGCCCTGTGACAGGCTGTGTGCTGACAGCTCAGAGCCTGGAGCCTGTTTCATATTCTGTATCTCCCTCTCTCTTTGACCCTCCCTTGTTCATTCTCTCTCTCTCTCTCTCTCTCAGAAATAAATAAAACAAAAAAATGCATGAGTTCATCTGGTAAGTTAATATCAAACATTCTGTATATACACCAACACACCCATACACTATGTGTCTTTATTTTTTCTTTTTGAAACAATGGTGATATTGCATCACTCTTTCCCATTATTTTTGGAAATACTTGAAAACTGAAACACATTAGCAGTATCTGCCACACTCTCAATGTGAGCAAGCCAGTGTTAAAATGCCCTTCTCAGCTATGCATCAGCATGGGAGGAGATGAGGGCTTTTGTTTTTAGTAAACCTTTCATTTAAATATAACATATTAATAGAAATGAATATGGATATTAGCATTTAGTCAGGTGGCTGCTGAAGTTCTGAAAATAAGCAATCCTTTCAAATATAATTTTTAAAACAATCTATGCTTTAAGAATTTAATTCAGGGTTTGGGTACGTAAAGATGGGAAGTATAATAGAGTTAGATCTTTTGAGTTCAAATTTATGCTCATTCATCTACTTACTTCTAGGTCTCTGTCCTTTGAGTAAACTAAATAATTTTCTTAACACTTCTTTCTTCATGTATAAAGTAGGAATAGATTCAGTTTGTTTGTATTTTTTTCCATTGTGGGATAAGGATTAAGACAGTGTATCGAAGTGTTTCAGCACTGTCCTTGGAACATAGCAAGAACCCAATGTTAGCTAAAATTGATATTAACAACAGTAATAAAAATGCTATAACAGTAAGGAGCAGAAGGGGTTGGAAGGAATAGTCTGGTTTTAGGGACAGTAAGCTTTACAGCATTTCAAGATAACAAGGTAAGATGCATATTAGTAATTCAGGAAAATGAAATCTGGTGTGGTGAATTTGGGATTGGCTATTTGGAACCTGGAATTTCAGCGTTGATTACCGTCCCTGGGGACAATGTATTCTCAGATGGAAAACTTGGTGACCTGTTTCTGACAAATTGGAACAGTGGCAAGGATCGGACAGGGGAAGATGAACAGGGACTTAAGTCTTCAACCAACAAAGGGAAAGGGCATTTTTATGCATTTATGTTATTATCATTTTTTTTAGCTTTAAATTTTTCTAGGTGATAATTCAAAGAAAACTCAAAAATAAAAAGGAAGTAAGTGACAGGCAAAATAGAGGCATGAAAATACATTTAAATGTTAGGTTATCTGTTTTAGTGTTTTTAATGTAAATATATGATATTTAAAGAAAATTCAGGATATAGTTGTTAGTTGCCTAAGCATTTGTACAGGCTCATAGTGGAGCTCAAAAATATGGGTTTTTGAGCATCTGGGTGGCTTGGTCAGTTAAGCATCTGATTCTTGGTTTTGGCTCAAGTCATGATCTCACAGTTTCATGAGTTTGAGCCCCATTTAGGGCTCTGTACTGACAGCATGGAACCTGCTTGGGATTCTCTCTCTTCCCCCTCTGCCTGCCTGTCCCCTACTTGCACGGTCTCTGTTTCTCTCAAAATAAGTATAAGACATAAGAAAGAGAATAGGGATTTTTAACAAGCACCACAATTATTCTAGTGCATATGTCATGGGACCACATTCTAAGAAACACTGTTATAGACTTTGTTACTTAAAGTGTGGTCCAGGGACCAGTAGCCTCAGCCTTCCATGGCAGCTTGTTAGAAATGCAGTCTCAGGTTCTATCTCAGACCTACTGAATCAGAATCTGAATTTTAAAAATATCCCCATGGTTTGTACACATAGTAACATTTGGAAAGCTGTGATCTAGATGCTTCTCAGTTCTTCAGTGACACTGTGCTGATGTAGGGGCCACAAACCCCTAGATGCAGAATATCTGGAGGCACCAGGGATACCAAGCAGTTTATTTTCTTTTCTAAAGATGAAAAGTTTGATCAGAGACATGAGCCCATCCAGGTCTGGAATTCTTAGATTTTAAAAATTATTCTAGTATCAACTTCACCGATATTAGTTCCTTTATTTTTCCTTCAGCTTATTTATTTTCTCAAGTACTTTTCATTTCTCTGGTTTCATGTCAGCTTATACTGAACTCCTTTTCAGAATAAAGCTTTCAATAATTGACTTGATATCTTTCTTTGCACATTGTGACAACTGATTCCTTCAGATTCACTTCATCCTCCTATAGTTTAGAGCTCATTTATATTTTTTCTTCTCTCTTCAAATGTTCTCTGCCTGTTTTTCTATTTTACGCTTATTTTCAGAAACAAAAATGTTCATGAATATTTTAAAAAACACTAAATGAATAACCCCCAGTAATGACTAAACAAACATTTAACAGATTTTTCATAAATAATAAATAAGCCTAACATAAAATGTATGCACTTATCAATGAGTCATCACCGATGAGCTCGACCACTGCCATGTGCATAGTGCTGAGGGCACACACAGATGAGAAGACAGCCTCTGTCGACAATCTAGTGGACATTTCAAATATATGCACTGTAGAGTTCTTTTGTTATATAAAAGTAGAATTGCAAACCCTGGAAAATGAAAGTTCTAGGAAAATCTATCATTTGTTTTATCAAAATAATCTTTTCTCTTATTTTTCTCTCATTTCTCTTATATTCTTCTACTTTCCTTTTTTCCTTTCGTTTTTCTTTTTCTCTCTTCTGTTTCCTCTCTTGCTCTCCTCCTTTTCCTTTTTTGTTTCTTATCTTTATCATACTCAATTTTTTCCTTACCAAGTAACAGCCACAGATGCAATAGAAGGTAACTAATAAATACTTTCCCTTGCTTTTTAAGGTACTTAATAATGATACTCTGATCATTCATCATGCACAAAATCTGAATTGGGTGAAATCAATAATGTGGACATTCTCAGTAGAGTGAATTTTCTGTATTGCACTTTTAAGTTCTGTGTATGACACTTCTGAGGATTTACAGAAGGTTCTAAGGAGCAACCCATATTTCTGAATCACAGCTGGTTTATCACACTCAAAATTAAAAATATATTATCTATACTCTTAAATATTTTTGCAGCTATTTAAAAAACTTCTCAAAAGTATTTAAAGAGGTTAAAATATGTAACTTAAAATGACACATATATTATTTATTTTATTGTTAGAGAACATCCTCTTTGTTTAAAGAATGCAATGTGATATCTGTAAGGGAGTTTGTAATAATTGAGAACAAGGGGGAAAAAGAAAGAAAGCAGGGGGTGGGGGGGGATAAGTTTCTCCAGGGAAAAAGCAATATAGAAATCAATAGTAGTGGTTTCATAGAAACAGATGTAGCTAAGGTCTTGTTTTATCCAGAAGCTGGAATGGCAAATAGAGTTCCCGGATCTTGGGGAGGAGAGGTAAGGGACAGACTCAAATCTGTTATACTGGGAAACTTAACAAGTTTCATTGATTCTAAGACACACAATTTTCCCTTACATTTTATCATCTCTAAATTGTGATGGCTCTGACAACAGATGGGCTGCTACTGTTTAACTGGCAGCATTTGCTCCCTACTCCCTACTCTCTTTCCTAATGGTACATAAAATAAAGGTGAAGAGATTCAGTGAAGTACAGATGTAGTGGTGATTTCAGTGATGTCCAGGTGCATTCTAGCCCCTATCCAAAGTATTTGAGGATTTCAGCTGCTTTTTTGCTGATGCCAAAAATTTCATTAATAGAACTTAACTGCTTTGTAGCCTTTAACCAGGGGTGGGCACACATCAGGTTTTATCACTCATCTCTTGCTTTGTTTGAGTGGGCTTAGCAGAACTTTTGACTGTAATGTTCTTTGCAGTTAGGCTTGTTAGCAGCAGTTATTGATATATGGGAACACCTGATAGTGCCTTATTCCACCACTGTTTCTTATCATTAACCTGCACTTTTTAGGAACAGAATTATATTTAGCTTTAAGGTGCAAGACTCATCATAGTTAATAACAGAGACATGTGAAAGTTAACACCACAGGAAACAGGGTGAGGATGTGGAGAAAGGGGAACCCTCTTACATTGCTGGTGGGAATGCAAATTTGTGCAGCCACTCTGGAAAACAGTATGGAGTTTCCTCAACAAGTTAAAATAGAACTACTGTACTCAAAGGATGCAAAAATACTGATTTTAAGGGGCACATGTGCCCCAATATTTATAGTAGCATTATTAACAGTAGACAAACTATGGAAAGAGCCCAAATGTCCATCAACTGATGAATGGATAAAGAAAATGTGGTATATACAATGGAATATTACTCAGTCATAAAAAAGAATGAAATCTTGCCATTTGCAATGACCTGGGGAGCTAGGGAATATTATGCTAAGTGAAATAAGTCAGTCAGAGAAAAGCAAATACCATATGATTTCACTCATATGAGGAATTTAAGAAACAAAACAGATGAACATAGGGGAAGGGGGGAAAACAAATTGAAGCAAACTATAAGAGACTCTTAAATATAGAGAACAGGCTTGGGTTGTGGAAGGGGAGGTGGACAGGGAATGGATTAAACAGCTGATAGGTATTAAGGAGGGCACTTGTTGGGGTGAGCACTCGGTATTATATGTAAGTGATGAATCACTAAATTCTACTACTGAAACTAACATTGCATCTTAAGTAACTAGAATTTAAATAAAAACTTAAAAACAGAACAAAACAAAACATAAACAAAGCCACCTGAAGAATGAGCAGAACAATGATATAACTAACAAATCTTTGCACTTATCAGAATCAGAGGATTCCACACCTGCTTCTTTGGTCACAGACATACAATTTGTTCTTATCACTAAACTCTTGAGGAATGCTGAAGCAACTGAGGTGCCCAAAGACTAGCTCCAGGACAACAAATGATGTACTGACAGGGACATTTGCTCTGCAATCAGAATTTGTCATTGGATTAATTTCTCTCCTTCCCCTGACATCCATTTTTCATTTGAAAATGCTGTCCTACTTACCTCCCAAGATTGTTGTGAAGGTCATGTGGAATGATATATATTAGAGCACTTGCTAAATTTCTAGTTCTAAGGGAATATTAGAAGTTATTATTATATACAGCCATGAGGATAAGAAGAAATAAGAGAAAGTTTGCCAGTTTACAGATTAGAAATATAATATTTACATCTGCTTCCATTGCTTTGATCATATTTCATTTTCCACTGGTGTATTCCAATTCCATTGGTGTATTCCAAATATCACCAATTGAAAACTGTTTTCTGAGGAGGTAGGAGGCCAACTTGGGTATCTATGAGTTGTGATTTGATAGAGACTCTGGGAAATTACAGGGATTTATTTTCATGGTACCTCTAAATCATTGTCATCTGTGCTCACTCTGTCCAGGCACTTAGTACCACATGGACAGAATGTAATAAAAATTATGTCTCTGGGAATTACTGTATATAGAGGTCCTCATGTGCAATTACCCCTAACCAGTCACTTCAAATCAATAAAACAGAGATAATTTGGAGCATTCAACAATTCTTGGGAAGAATTATAAAATTATAAGTGCCTAAAAATGAATCTTGGCCCCTTTCATGGCATTACCCATTTCATGAGCTCTGTAGACTCAATTTGTGATTGCCTTTGATAGTATAAGAATAAAATCAAAGGATCTATTGATATTTTTCACAGACTTTGTGATGTGGGAGTAGTTTTTAAAGTTTAGCAAATGTTGGGGCACTTGGGTGGCTCAGTTGGTTAAGCATCTGACTCCTGATTTTGCCTTTGGTCGTAATCTCACAGTTCATGAGTTTGAGCCTCATGTTGGGCTCTGCACTGACAGCGTGGAGCCTCTCTCATTAACATTCTCTCTCTGCCCCTCTCCAGATTGCATTCTCTCTAAGTAAGTAAGTAAGTAAATAAATAAATAAATTTCAGTTTTAATAAATGTTAATAACCGTGTATTGTGTGCACTAGGGAGAGAGGTATCTAAGACCCATTCTGTTCACTCAAGGAGTTCACAGTCTAGTTTTACCCTCAGACAACTATAATAAAAAATAGGAGACTAGGAGCATATAAGGAGTACTTTGTGAAGTAAGCGTTTACTGACAGGCAAAGGACCTCTTAAGAAAAACTTTTTTTAAAGATTTGCATCTTTTGAAGGGACCCTCAAAAGAGACTCTTATTAACAACTACATCTTTATTAGATACTAAGTCTTATAATGTTAAAAATAATTTCATTTGATATTGCATACTTCCTTAAGCATATATATTTCTGTATACCCAGACCATTTTATGGAGCTTTATAAATCTCTGTCAAATCAAGGACTAAAGTCCCTTTAGCTTTTTGTATTCTGAGCTACCATTTTCCAAATTAGAATCCATAAAAGCTTTTGATTCTTTTATGACTAGCAAATATCTTTCTTCAAACAACAAAGAGCTCTTTCCAAATATCCACAGTTATAATACTGGACATGTCTTTAACATTGCATAGAAGGGGCTGGTGGGGGTGTGTATATTTTAGGGCTTGTAGTCTGTCAATTGAATATGCCTTTGTTCCTTCCCTTATATACTTACTTCTCAGTATAATTCTCTCAGAGACACTCTGTGCGGCTATCTCAGCTGTGGTACCCCTGGCACAGACATGTCTTTGAACTTCAGAGATCTGAAAACAAGAAAGTTCGTATGATACGCAACCAAGAGTTCAGGAATTCTCCTCTGTACTCGTCCGAAAATGTTTGAAAATTTTTTTAAATAATCAGCCTCTTGAAACTTTGGGGAACATCACTGCTTTTCTTGATGCTTTGCACTTTACAATATATCCTTAAAAAATAGGTTAAGATGTGAGTTCTTAGATACTTGATGTATTATTCAGAACAAATTCGTTTGAAGGTGCCACAGGACCTTACCATTGGAGCTACTTTTTCATGTATCCTTTGTTTTAATTCACTCAGTGTTTGGGTCTTAGAGTCTAGAATTCATGGTGATGTGCTTATCCTGTTGGGGAAAAAAATGCCTTTTGAAACATCATTCAAAAAAGCAGAAGTCTTATCCTCCTTCCTTTGTAGCCTTCATTTAAAGAACCTAGTTAATTGAGCCTTCTTGGAACTGTCATGTGACCGGAAAACTGTGTCTGAACCTGTATAGAACTCACTGTGCACTCTGTATCACTTAACCATTGCCATAAGCCAGGGCAAAGGGATTCTTAGGATCCCACATTGTTATGCATGGAATAATGGCACTCATATCCCCACAGGGTTAAAATATTCCATTGGACTCTTTATGCCTGGAAACTATTTCCTAATCTTGAAAAATTATACTCAATAACAATCTAGAATTTGGAATACTTTTTGATTTTATCTTTTGTATGTTTGACGAGTATCTTTGTCTGCTCAGGGTGCTATAACAAAATACCATAGACTAGGTAGTATAAACCACAGAAATTTATATCTCACTGTTCTGGAGGCTGGATGTCCAAGATCAAAGTGCTGACAGATTCAGTGTCTGGTGAGAGCTCTCTTCCTGATACAGATGGCCCCCTTCTTGCTTTGTCCTCATGTGGCCTTTTCTCAATGTGTGACCATAGGGAGACAGAGTGGGGTCTTTTGTCTCTTCCTCTTTTTATAAGGTGAGTAATCCTATCATGAGGGCCTCACCTTAATGACCAAATCTAACTCTAATCACCTCCCAAAGGCCCCACTGCCAACTACCATCCCATAGGGGATTAGGGCTTCAACATATGAATTTGGAGGGATGTGAGGAGGTACACAAACATTCAATCCATAGAAACTAGCAACTAAAGTGAAACAGAACAAAATTAAATGGAGTCATCATGTGCAAAAGTTCCTGAAAAAGTTGAATTGGACACAGTAGAAGAATGAAGAATATGCCTCATGGAAATCAACAATGAAGTGTTACGAAGTCAGACTCAAGCAATCTTAAAAATGTGTTTTGTTATGACTCAGCATAGAGGCAATGCTTTTGACCTTGGTTGTTACTTTGTAAAATGATGTATCCAGGGCAGTATGATTACCAAGAAAAAAAAAAAAAACCCTCCACATTGGCCCTTCTTTGCCTGAGAGCACAACCTTAGAGTTCTATTAGTAGATCAAAGCAGTCAGCATGACGTCAGAAACCATGCTTCAGTTTGCAAGAGGTGATTGTGAATGGGAACAGTCACCAGGATCATTACACTTAGTGAAACCCATGCAATCTGACTTTCTGTGTGATAAAGGAAACCTGATGGAGGCTGGATCTTTTCCCTTCAACAATGTGCTTTCCACCCACTCAGTGCTTTCCACCCACTCAGCTCTCTGCTTCCTTACAATAACATGTATTTGAGATGAGAAGTATAGATTGACTCTTTGCACCTCATTAAACTCATCCTTCTGTCTTCTAAGCAGGGGTTTATAAAAACTGTGGTAACTGCCTGGAATTTTGTCACAGTCCACTGAATAAGTAATTTCAGTTTTTCAAAAAATATTCATAGCAGTACTGTATGAAAATTTTATAGCCAAGTTTTGGCTTTTTCACAAGGTTTTAGTGGGATAACCTGGAAGTAGCAGAGTCCCATTACTTCCATATTCTTTCTGTGTGTGTGTGTGTGTGTGTGTGTGTGTGTGTGGTGTGGTGTGGTGTGGTTGAGGGAGGTTGAAAGGAGATGGCTGGTGCCTGGGAGTCATGAAAACAGCATGATTTAGCATGCTAATGTGTTTCTTTACAGTAGAATTTTACTGAAGAATGTAGAAGAATACTGTGGAAAGAATTCTAACCTTGGTTTTCTCTCTTCCTGTTTTGTGAACTTGTATTAGTCATTTGGTTCTTCTGATCTGTAATTCAGTTTCTTCATCTATAAAAAGCAGGGTTGGAGTAGATAAGGTCTCAGCTTCCTTCCACCCCCAAACCCTAGCATGCTGTGACTTTACCATTAAATCAAAGCCTCATGGAACAAACATGAACTTGGGAGTCACACAAACTTGGATTTTTATCCCTGCTCTGTTTCTTATTTGCCATGTGAAACTAGGAAGTCTTTGCCCTTTGTGATGGCCCATTTCTTTATCTTTAAAATTGAAATTCCAGTGTGGCTCAGTTGGTTATGTGTCCTACTCTTGATCTCAGCTCAGGTCTTGATCTCAGGGTCATGAGTTCAAGCCCCACATTGGGCTCCATGCTTAGCCAAAAAAAATTGGAATTCCAGCAATCCTTCAGCATGGTTGGGAGATCTAAATATATGTCAGGTAGATAGTATTGTACAGATCAGGTACTCAATATTGATAGTTATAATTATTGGTATTATAAAAAAGATTACTGTGCTTTCAATTTGGTAAAGAAGATTCTTCCATGCAAGGTTGAACTGAGCTTGGTGCATGTGGTTGAATAAGGGGTGAGTGTTAAAAAGCCAAGTGATCCTGGTAAGTGGTTTGTAATGCCACCAATATTTGTACAGCATTTGGATTTGGAGACCCTATGTGTTTTATTTATTTTTGTTCTTCTTGATTGTTTAAGAAGGTATTTCAAATAAGTCCCCCCTGACTGTCTCCCCTCCTGTTTTCCAAGTGTCACAAAGATAAACTCAAGAATTATGTGAGAACAATCATTCCAGAGCCACATAAATCCTATTTACCTCTTTAAGTAGCCTCATTTCTTATAACACTTAAAACTTCAAATTTGGACACCTAATTGTCCTGTGATTTAACTCTGCTATTAACAAATAATAGTTTTCATTTGTTGGACTCTAATTACGCTGTTTTTATATGATGTACATATACTTCTACTTCCATTTTCACAAAAATCCTCAGGTACTTTTGTTGTATTTTCCAAATGAAGAAACCAAGGCTTGAAATGGTTGAGTAGCTTACCAAATATTATTCAGCCTTGAAGTTAGAAGAAATCCATGACTGCTTCTAAAATTTGGGTTCTTTTTACTATGATTTAATACATCATATAAAATCAGCCATTCAATTTTTCCTATTTTATGTTTAAATAATAAATTGAAGTAAAGAACTATATTCAATATTTGAGAGTTTTTTCAACTATCTGAGATATCTAAAAACACCCTAAATAGGTTATCTCCAAAATAGCTTAAACATTGCTGACTGTAATGTTTCGCCAAACCAACTCATTGTAGAGATGAAAGTACAATATTTTAAGTATCATACAATAAATCAAAAGCTGAATAAGGATTCCAATTTTGGACTCTGAGTTTCCCATCTGCTCCTTAATCCCCAAGCTACCTGAGTTCTAAATTTATGTGTAATCTGAATCTATATTGGTCTTGGAATAAAAAATAAGAAAAGTAAAAAGGTGCAGACTTAATGTCAGGGATTAGGATCTTAAACCTTTTTTTAACCTCAAAGTATTTTTAGTACTTTATTCTATACCTCCTTTGCCTGAAAATATGGGCATTTTTCTGTGTTCAATTTATCATTATATGTCATCTATTTTTAATGCTAATCATATTCTTTATGGCTCTTAACAAATCTTTAAAAGCCTGACCTGAACATGGAAGATGTAATGTATGAAGCTTATGGGTATCATTTTAGCTGAGCATCCACATAAAAAGGCTATAATAATGATTATGAATAAATGCATTCAGGAAGAGAAAGATGGCAGATAGAACCTTAGTCACTTCAACTAATGAAGAGAATGATCAATACCAACTCTGGTAAATAGCACAATAAGCAATCCACAGCATCATAAAATCCTAGTGAATTGTAAAATATGGACCACTTCAATTTGGGATATTTCCAAAACCTTTATTAGATCGAAAATGTGCTTTACAAACAGGATTCTGCCCTCCTTATCCTGTTTTCACTGCCTAAAGCCAATGGTTTATAAACTAGAGATTTAGAGAATACACACCAAACACTGTGTATCACACAGATTCCTATAGCAGTAATGCATCATAACAAACAAACCCTAAATTTCATTGGCTTAAAATAACAGTGAGTTATTTCTTGTTCCTTGCTTTGCTGGTCAGGTAGTGTGGGTCTGTCTCAGGCTGTGGGCTGAGTTCAGGCAGGTCTGCTTCAAAGATCTTTTGTTGTAAGGTCAATGGTTAGCTGAGGCATTTTCTTCTCATGAAGGGTATCATAATTTCAAAGGGGCAAACAGAAACATGTGATGCTTATAGCTGGAAATTGACAGTTTGACTTCCATTCACATATCAGAGAAAACAAGCCAACTTCACTGGCATATTGAAGTATTTTCTATGGTCACCATACAGTGAACCATGATAATGATATGGAGAGATGAAAAATTGAACAAATAATAAGATCCAGCACATGTTATGACTAAATGAAGCTTTCTGAAGACACAAAGAAAGTAGAACCATAAAGTTTATAATTGTGCATCAGTGCTGTTTCTAATCACAATGGGACTTGGCTATTGTTTGCTTAGCTCTCTGGAAATCTCCCAAAGGAAAAGGGGATAGGAAGAGAGAAGAAAGAAAGTGGGTATTCAGTTAAAAAATTCCACCTCTTTAAGAGACTTGCATTCATGGTAGCATGAATGATTTACTAAGGTGTGCAACAGACTCAGATCAGCTCCAGAGTGTTGGAGGCTGTCTATGAGACTGGCAGCCTGTGAGCTACTCTGCTCATTCACATATGTATTCCTTGAATGCCTCTTAAATTCACAACACAGAGCTGGGTGCTTTGGGGAAAAAAGGAAGTGGAAATTAGGAGAGAATTGAGTAAATCCAGGTAAGAAAAGATGTTTTGTAAAGGCAAAGTCAAGAGAGAATGGATGAAGTGAAAAGGGTTGATACTCAGGCACTAATGTTCCTGAGGAAGGAGGGAAATTTGAGAATTCCTATGCAGGGGAGAAAAATATCTTTTTCCTTTACCTTTTTAAGTAGGGAGGCCCTGGGTTAACAAGAGAAAAGCACATACCTTTATTTAATAGAAGTTTCCTGTTACATTGGAGCCTTGATGAAGAAATGAAGAACTGAAGAAGTGGTTAAGCCTGAGTGTTTTTGTGCTAAGCTTGATGAAGAGTCATGGAAAAAATATGATTAGACAGAAAAGATCATGAGCTTAATGCATTTCTGGGAGAATCTGTGAGAACTATTCATTCAGATTGCTTTTGTGTTTCCAAGTCTTTAGAGATAAGGATACTCCCTTCCTCTTGGTGTAGGGAGGCCACCTCTCACTTGGGGTTCTGCGACCTGCTTCAGGAAAGGTCAGAAAATCCTGCACCTGTCATTTCTCCAATTCTTTCAGCTTGAAGTATTAAATATGCCAAGGTGCCATGATTTGGGACAGCTTGTCCTGAATGTTGTCACCTGTGATGAGAAGGGGAGGACAGTGGTGCAGGTGATTCAGTCACTTAGCGAATATTTATGAGTCTCTTTAGTGTTTCAACTCAGGAAGTATGTTATGTGTCAAGAATACAAAGAAGACACAGTCCTAATCCTCAAATCACTGAGAGACAGATGGAGGAGTCATACAAGTGAATGGACAATTATTAAGCAGCCTTTTAAGTGCAGAAGTGATGGTAAACATAAAGTCCTTCAAGTGTGCGAGAAAGATATGTAATTAACTAACTCAGAAGTTAGTAGAGACTTCTAGGACCAATTGACATTATGCCAATGTCATATGAAAAGTATGTGATGGTAGAGGAACAAAGTTTAGAAGTAGTAACAGTGATCAAGGAGTCTACAGTATTCTGAATTTTTTTTAAAAAAGTTTTTTTATGTTTATTTTTGAGAGAGAGAGAAAGAGAGAGAGAAAGACAGTGTGAGCAAGGGAGGGGCTGAGAGAGAGAGAGGGAGACACAGAATTCGAAGCAGGCTCCAGGCTCCAAGCCATCAGCACAGAGCAAGGCACAAGATTCAAACTCACAAACTGTGAGATCATGACCTGAACTGAAGTCAGACGCTTAACCGACTGAGCCACCCAGGCACCCTACAGTATTCTAAATTTAAATTGGGGAGAGTGGAAGAAGGGATAACAGGTCTTAAAAGTCAGGGAACAGGTTATGGTATACAAACCCTTCGCTTCTCAGGCAGAAACTATAAGTTGTGAGTTCCCTTCCTGGTTTGTGTTATTGTATTGGAGGTGGGGTTTATGGCAAGATTGTGTCTCAACCTTTCCTACCCATTTTGATGTGCACTTTTTTTAAAATCATTTACTCAGTGTTTAGATGTCACTCAGCTAAGTTTTTAGATGTTTTTTTTTCCAGAGAGAATTGCTCCATATATGGTTTTGGTGTGTTCCTGGAAGAACTGAGTTCACAAACCTGCTATAGTCACCGTTTTGAACCAAAACTCCTTTTAAAGTCACTCATTTTAAAATTTACTAATTAATTAATACCTCCCATTTATTTGTGTATTTGTTGAACTTAAAAAATTTTTTAACATTCATTTTTGAGAGACACAGAGAGTGCGAGTGAGGGGGGGGCGGACAGAGAAGGAGACACTGAATCAGAAACAGGCTCCAGGCTCTGAGCTGTCAGCACAGAGCCCTATGTGGGTCTCGAACTCACGAACTGTGAGATCATGACCTGAGTGGAAGTCAGATGCTCAACCAACTGAGTCACCCAGATGCCCCATATTTATTTAACTTTCATTCCAGTATAATTAGTGTACAGTGTTATATTAGTTTCAGGTGTACAATATCGCAGTTCAACGATTCTATACATTACTTAGTGCTCATCATAAGTGTAGTCTTTAATCTTCTTCACCTATTTCACCCATCCCTCCACCCACCTCCCCTCTGGTAACTATCAGTTTGTTCTCTATAGTTAAGAGTTTGCTTTTTTGTCTCTTTTTCTTTGTTTTGTTTCTTAATTTCCACATATGAGTGAAATCCTATGGTATTTGTTTTTCTGATTCACTTATTTCACTTAGCATTAGACACTTTAGATTCATCCATGTTGTTGCAAATGGCAAGATTCCATTCGTTTTTATGGCTGAGTAATATTCCATTGCACTCCCGCAAGCATGCGTGCGTGCACATGCATGCGCGCGCGCACACACACACACACACATACACACACACACCGCATCTTCTTTAGCCACTCGTCTATCAATAGACATGGGCTTCTTCCATATCTTGGCTATTGTAAGTATGCTGCAATAAACATAGGTGTGCATATATTTTTTCAAATTAGTGTCTTTGGATTCTTTGGGTAAATACCCAGTAGTGGAATTATTGGATCATATGATAATTCTATTTTTAATTTTTTGAGGAAGCTCCATACTGTTTTCCACAGAAAGTCATATTCCTTTTAGATGTTAGTATTTACTACTTTTTAAATAAGCAACTATCTTTTTAATATATCTTCTGCCTCCTCAAGTGCTTTGTATAATTTTGAAGAACAAGAGAGTTTGGCATGCATTTCCCTTTCCATTTTTTCAAACACATGCGACTTAGTGAAGTGGTATTGAAATATATTAGAGATAAATATAAGTGAATATAGTGAAAATGGGTGAAAATGTGTTTTCTCATAGGTCTTATTTAGAAAGATGAGGAATAGTGAAGTGAGCAGAGATTTCTGAGGCATAAAGAATGAAAAGGAAAATTGAAAGACTTTCATTTTAATATGAATGAATGGTGGAAATTATATAAATGAAACAATAAAATAAATGCAATCAATACGTAGTATTATAAGCTTAGTTTTCATAATCATACATATAGCAGTGACTAAATGTATAGAAATCTCTTTACTCTTAAGGTCTCCAGAGATTGGCTTATACCACCTTATACCACCCATGTTAAGCATGTCATAAACCTGAATGCAATATTTTCAGGGATAAAAAGAATGTAAAATAAATTAATTTACAGAAAAATTTTATTATAGTTCATTAGTATTTTTTGTGTGTGGGGGGGATAGTCTCAAAGATATTCTAAAGAAAATAAGATCTTATAACATTGGTGAAATAAATACAGAAAAGTCTAGTACTTTAAATCAAAATCAATCACTATAGTGAAAACTGAATTGGCTGAGAACACATTAAAAGTATGAGAGAACTAGGCATTAATTAAATGCTGGATTCCAGGAGATATTAAAGATCTCATCCGGTGATAGCCTTTACCCAAAACTTCCCACCTACCCAACTGATCTATAAATAAACAAAAACCAAACAAACAGCTCTGTTAACTTTTTTTTTGTTTTGGTTTACCATAGGTTTTGAACATGGGAACTTACAGGTATTTAGTGAATAAGTAATAAAAGGAAGGGGTGGTTAAAATATAGTGAGGAATAATGCATGAAATTAAGGTTTGGTGGAGATCATCTGTCTTAACATGGCCTTAAATATGACTTTCCTAGAAACTGAGAAGAAAAAGTTTTTGGTGAGTTTTCAGACCTATACTTTAAAGCCTCATTACATTAATATTTAATCATTTTCCTTCATATTTGGGTTGCTTTTACTTCTCCCTTAATTTGGGCTGTTACAGCTTAAAGTTTGAAATATTGTAAGCAATTTTACTGCTTCTGTGTTCCTTGGCTACAAGTATGTTCAGAGTGCTTTTTCATTGTGGGAGACGTTTATTGAGAATCCTCTAAATGCTTAATCATAGCTCAGGCAACTTAGGGTATTTTAAAAAATGAAAATAAATACAAAAAATCTGGATAAAGAGAAAATGTGGAATTAAAAATGTCAGGGACTAAAAACTTAATGAAAGGGGACATTTAATGTCAGATAATTTTATGGGGCAGATTCTAGAATCTTTACCATATGCAAGTGACAGAGTTTAGTACACAGTATTATGAACCAACACAATTTTGACAGCATAACCCAAGATTGCCTTGTGCCACCCAACTCATTTTATTAATGAGGAAACCTAAAGCCTTTTCAAAATCACAAAACTATTAGAATCAAGGCTCCAGATTCTCAGCCTCATGCTTCCCTCTTGGCATAGGAATATCCTTTCTTTAGCATGAACAGTTGGGTGAGAGACGCTTTAGGTAAGTTACTTACTATATACATGCCTTGATGTCCTTGTCTATAAAAATCAACATAATATTTGCTTTCTTAAAAAAACCTCAAAAAACATTATAAAAATTAATGGGGAAATGGCTCAAAAAATGCTGTGTTCCTTATCTGCAAAATTAAGAGGTTAATTGAATCAGATGATAGCTCTGAAAGAGACAGATTCACAATTAACAGATAAGATGAGAACCTTCTTCACTTTTTCTTGCTGACTTGAGTTTATCCTTTGAAACTTAGTACTTTGGAGTCAGCTTCTCTTTTTGCCCCTGGTAGGGGGTGGGTACAACTGCTCCACATCCCCATAGTCACCTATGCCTACTGCTAGTATTTTCTTCACTATGTTTATCAGTCTTCCTCCAATTAAATGACTTCTTTGATGCTGGATACTATGTTTAATTTATCTTTGTAACCCAGTGCCTTGCACAGCATCTAGAACTGAGTAGGATAAAAACAAATATTTGTCAAGTCAATGAAAAAACTCCAAGATGTTTTCAGTATCTGAGCTTGCTGGTGATGATAGGCTAGGATTTAGACATAATGGTCGGTGTGTGTGATGGTCTAGATTATTCAGGTAAATTTCAAGTGTAGGACAACCTCTCTAATCCTAGAATTAAGCTTGAATTAGGATTGCCATATCACCCCCTGGCAAAAGAAGTTTCTGTTTAAAATCACTCACCACCTAATCAATTGTTTATATCTGGTGGTAAATGGAGAAACAGAGAAGGGGATACATGATCAAACATAATGGAAGGGTATAGGAAGGTGAGTTCAGGATAGCACTATTTATATGAACTGAATATGTAATCATCGTTGCAGTTAATTTCATGGTGATAAGTATGTGGCATCAGAATGTCACTCATATTTTATATATATGTTATTGAAATATTTTTTGTGGGGATAATGAAAGCATTTACTCTTGAAGATATATTAATGAAAGATCTGAATAGTGCATATTATAATCAGTTTTCTAATAAACAAGGAAATAAAACACATACTTGTTTGACTTAATTGCATTTCCAGTTATATGTTAGAGACATTTAAAAAACAATGAGAAATTAATGCCCAGTGGAGAGAGGGGTTGAAGGAATTAAAAGTAAAAATTATAAAGTTTAAAAATACTGTTTTCTAAGGTTCAAATAAAATGAAGGTGATAAAAACTAATGTATTATTGAAGATTCAATATAAATTGTAAGGATTTGGCTTTTCACTGACTATAAAAGTAATTTATTAGAATATAGATCAGACCGCACCACAGAGAGAGAAAATTTTCGAGGCATCAGGTGGTAGTTGGACAGGATGACCTTTATTGTCCCTTCCAACCAAGAGAGTCTATAAATGGATGAAATCCCAATAAAGAGGAAGGTGCTAATGACCACACCATAGTGCCCTCTATTTTTAAAGTGAATATTTTAAATGTCAATATGTTATTTGTTTTCAATGTCTCCAACTTTTATCATTAAAAAAAATCCATGTTACCATTTCTCATTCAAGCTTCTAATGATAGACTGTGACCTTTTTCTGGGGAAAAGAAGGCCAAGTCTGTCTGAATTCTTGTTACAAAGAAGTAATGCAAATGAAAGAGATTCCAATTCCCCAAAGACTGCTAAATGACACCCTCCAACTATAACCTGCTGGTCTTCAGAGGGTAATTAAATTGCAGATCGAGAATATATCTATGATATATTTTTAGGAGACCAGGCTGGAGAAAATAAAATACATCTGACCTTTACAGTTTTAGGTTTGTAGGGGAATTATTAGTGAAGTTAGTTGTGACTTTAAATCTTCAGTGTTTGGTAAGAAATGTTAATCAGTTAACAATGCTGTTTGCTTTAATGAAATCTTACCAGCAAATTATAGACATGGAATAAGAAACTATACTGAAATTGCAACAATAGTTTGTTGCACTATGCATAGGTATTATGCCCATTTTATGAAGAAGTGTCCTTAAAATTTGTAGTTGTACGTGCACATGCATGTGAAACTGATCGAGATAGAGGAAGTCATTCCAAACTTGGCAAATGGGCAGAGGAGAACAGTCCTTAGGTGAACTAGTTTCTACTCTCTGTTCTTGATAAACTTTACTAAAATGTGGAGATATTACATACATTGGTTGATCTTTTAAAAGAGTTTAAAATGTTTAATGTATGAACTTAAAATTTTGGCATTTTATTTGTCTTTTCAGAATGTAGATGAGAAGGTATTCGGTTAAGATGCCAGTTTTAGCTCATTGAATATGAAACCTTTATTAAATAGTTTTTTCTTAGGTGTGTGGGAAGATATAATGTAAATTTGGAAGCAAGTTTTTATTTTACTAAATCCATTAAAGGTTTTCTTTATAGGTTGCCTAGGGGATCTGAGGGTGGGGGGGGGGACAGATTAAGGAAACAGGTGTTTACAATTTAAGGAGATATCTTACAGATAGCAGCTTGCAGAACTTCTAAGTGTGGGTGACTGCTTTGCAAGTTACAGGATACCAAAGTAAATATTGGCTTTGAGAAAGAGAATTGTGATTTTCTTCCCAGAAAATCTAAAAATGTTTAGATACATTTAGTATGGGATATATGAAAAATACTGAGTGTTCTCCATTTTGAGTTTAAGAATAATAGAATTCTGCATGTAAAATTCCTTTTGTGGGGAAACTAAGTCCATGAGAAAATTGTGTGTAGAACATGAAAGAGAGGAGAAAATTAGGAAAAGTATCACTCTTGTTTTTTGTAAATAGATAATGGGAATGAATAAGAATTAGAATGTAATATTTAATTACAATTAGCCCCAACTCCATCCCAGATTAATAGACTTGCACCTTTCTAGCTTGAGGTTAACATCAGAAAGAAAGGGCAAATTACAGAAGATGGTGGCTCTGGAATGCTCCTAATTTTATGTCCACATGGGGGAAAACTTCCTGTTCCTGATGGGGTAAAATTGAAATGATCAGAGTTGTGATAGAAATGTAAAAAAAAAAAAAAATTTTAACAAAATAAGCTACGTAAATTGTGAAACATACTCCACAGCTGAATTTACTCTGTGGTAGGGTAACAATTACAAAATTTCCATTTATCTAATAGAGGGATCTACCTCTATCACATTAAATTATCTCTACCTTCTCCTTCCCTTGCAATTATATTTTTTCATGGTAACATCTATATTTTAAGTGTGAATGTCCAAATTAAACTACTGCTTTTACTATTCCTACAAAGGAATCTAGCATTTTCTATATGATAAGTCTGAACTAAAGAAAGCCTTTACAAGAATTTAAGTTCTTTGAGTCTCTCAAAAATCCTGTGAAGTCAGTAGTTTCATTAATTTCCTTACATGAATGAGGAAACTAAGGCTTAGAAAGATTTGAGGCAGACAATTCAGTGGCTTAACCCACATCTTAACTTCTATTCCATAATTTCCCAAATTTTAATGACATTTGCCTTTAGAAATTTTAGAAGTTTAAAAGCCCCTTTGTTGGGCTAGTATCCAAAATTTATAAGGAACTCACCAAACTCCATACCCGAAAAACAAACAACCCAGTGAAGAAATGGACAGAAGACATGAACAGACACTTCTCCAAAGAGGACATCCAGATGACCAACAGACACATGAAATGATGCTCAGCGTTCCTCATCATCAGGGAAATACAAATCAAAACCACATTGAGATACTACCTCACACCAGTCAGAGTGGGTAAAATGAGCAAATCAGAGAACTCTAGGTGCTGATGAGGATGTGGAGAAATGGGCACCCTCCTACACAATTGGTGGGAATGTAAACTGGTGCAACCCCTCTGGAAAACAGTGTGGAGATTCCTCAAAAAATTAACAATAGAACTCCCCTATGACCTAGCAATGGCACTGCTAGGTATTTACCCAAGGGATACAGGAGTGCATAGGGGCACATGTACCCCAATGTTCATAGCAGCACTCTCAACAATAGCCAAAACATGGAAAGAGCCTAAGTGTCCATCAACGGACGAATGGATCAAGAAGATGTGGTTTATCTACACAATGGAATACTACATGGCAGTGAGAAAGAATGAAATCTGGCTCTGTGTATCAACGTGGATGGACCTTGAGGGTGTTATGCTGAGTGAAATAAATCAGGCAGAGAAGGACAGATACCATATGTTTGCACGTATTGGTGGATTAGGAGGAACTTAATGGAGGACCGTGGGGGAGAAGAAGGGGAAAAATAGTTGGGGAGAGGGAGGGAGGCAAACCATGAGAGACTCTTGAATACTGAGAACAAACTGAGGGCTGATGGGGGTGGGGGAGAGGGGAAGGAGGGTGATGGGCATGGAGGAGAGCACTTGTGAGGAGGATCACTGGGTGTCATATGGACACCAACTTGACTATAAACTATTATAAAAAAAAATAAAAGCCCCGTTCTCACCCTCATTGTTAAGACTCAGTCAGGACCTTCTTTTATGAAATGCCATTTTCTGGCTTCTTTCATATTATACCCTATTTTACCCATATCTTACACTTTATCTCTGAGCCTTACTGTCAGGAGAAAACTCCTACTTTATCTGTACTCTCCTCCTCCCAGGATGAGCCCATAAATGTGTGTAGTCTGTTAATTATTAATTAAACAACCATTTGCATGCCTGCTATTGGATGCTAATTTGGAGGACCCCCAAAATGAGTAATATCCAGCCCTTGCCATAAAGAGGGGGAGATAACGGGACAGGCATATAATTCAATAACAAAATTATTACTGTTCACTGTCTTTTTATTTAGGAAGACTTTGTTGGTATGAAATCCAGATGCCTTATTTTTTTCTAGCAGATGTTCTCCTTTAAGCTGCTTATGCCTTTCTAGCTTGACGACTCAACCCCACCCACTTAGAGCTCTAGTATTACATTCTGATTCATCTATTTATTAAATATGCTGTGACTATATAGGAGTTTTAGGAGACTAATAATTCTTCTTTTTCCCCACCTGTGTTTAGAACCAACTAATATAGACATAGAGGTCCAAGAGATGGAGATAACATATTTTATAATATTTATAAAGTTATCTGGAGATTGTAGCTGAGGTCATGCAAGTGAATTTATGAATACAGCCCCTTCCTCAATGCAACAGGCAGGCCTAGGAAACCACAGACCAAGGAGTCAGGCCCATGCTACTGCATAGTAGGGAGAAGACCATACATACTCTCTTAGGTAATACACAGATCATGAAGAAAAGAGAATGAGACAGAACAAGAGCTGTATGTGGCTTGTTTATTCTAACTCTAACCCACCAGTTAGAGGGACTAGGCTGAGGAGTGTTGGAGAGAGGCCAGGAGTGTTATCTAGTGGAAGTCTGACTATATATACAC
Source organism: Hyaena hyaena (assembly GCF_003009895.1). Taxonomy (NCBI): domain Eukaryota; kingdom Metazoa; phylum Chordata; class Mammalia; order Carnivora; family Hyaenidae; genus Hyaena; species Hyaena hyaena. The sequence continues at coordinate 124,250 of NW_024081826.1, read as the reverse complement.
ATGAGAAGCAAGGAATGAAAGTTCCCCTTCAACACATTAGACTGGATTGAAAGATGTGGTTAAAAGATTGCAATCAAATGAAAAGCCACACTCAGAAATAGGCAATTCTAATATAGGAAGGTTCATTTTTTTCCTCTCTTTTTGCCAAATTTATTGAGGTATAATTGAGAAATAAAATTTTAAAGTGTTTAAAGTGTCCAGTGTGATAATTTGACTTGTGTATATATTTTGAAAGGATTTATTTCATGAATTAATTAACAAATCTATCACCATACATATCTATTTTTTTTCTTTTTTACTGGAAACATTTAGGATCTGCTCTCTTAGCAATTTTCAATTATACAATATAGTATTACCAACTACAGTCACCATTTTATATATTAAGTTCTCAGACCTTACTTATCTTATAGCTGAAAGAAAGTTGGTACCCTTTACCAACCTCTCCCTGTCCCTAGCAACCACTTTTCTATTCTCTGTTTCTATGAGTTCACTTTTTTTTGTTTGTTAGTTTTAGATTTTACATATAAATAGTATCATCTGGTGTTTGTCTTTGTCTGGCTTATTTCACTTAGCATAATGCCCTCAGGGTCATCCATGTGTCACAAATAACAGGATTTCTTGATATTTATTTATTTCAAATGTTTATTTATTTATTTTGAGAGAGAAAGAGAGCATGTGCAAGTGAGCAAGTGGAGCAGGGGCAGAGAGAGAGGGAGAGAGAGTCTCAAACAGGCTCTGTGCTGTCAGCTTAGAGCCTAATTGGACTTGATCTCATGAACAGTGAGATCATGATCTTAGACAAAATCAAGAGTCACATGCTTAACTTACCTACCCACCCAGGCCCCCCAAGATTTCTTTCTTTTTAAAGGGTGAATGATATTCCATTATGTCAATATATACCACATTTTCTTTATTCATTTGTTGAGGACACCTACGTTGTTTCCATACCTTGATCATTGTGGATCATGTTGCAGTGAACATGGGACTGTAGATACCTCTTTGAGACAATGATTTTGTTTCCTTTAGTTATATATCCAGAAGTAGGATTGCTAGATCATAAGGCAGTTCTGTTTTTAATTTCTGAGGAAACTACTATTTTCCATAGTGGCTGTACCAGTTTACATTCTAAGGTGGTTAGTTTTGTAATACAGGCCTAAGTGTTATAGAACATGTCAGGGATAGATTCCTAGACGTTGTGACACTAGTTGACTCTTGGGGAAGGAAGAGGAGTTTGCCAGAGAAACAGCAAGGAGGGTAGTGCAAGCATGTTCCAGCAGAGGAATGGCACACATACAGGTTCTGAGGCTTTATGTGTTTTGAGAATTACTACTGCTTAGATATTATTAGAGTGTAACAACTGTCAAAGATGGGATAATAGGTCAGAATATGAAGCTGGATGATAGATAAAGTTGGTTGACTCCCTATCCGCCGCTTATGAGGGTGGCTGTATTTGATACCTTTCTTTAGGTGTCTTTTCTTGAAGCTCTGCCCATTGGCCTAACATTGTGTAACCTGGTGAGAGATTCTCAAGGCACCTTTGCTTTAAGTGTAAGTGGACTTTTTCCTCTCTTTATTTATATCACTCTCACATCCTTGAGACCTTGTAACCCCCATTTTGTGCTACCAGGAAAGTCAGATGTAATTCTAAAGAAAAGTTTAAAACAGGAAGCAATTTCTAGTTTAAGAATATTAGCTTCTCCTAACTTTGGCTCAGTTTTTATATTTTTGTGGTAGATTAGAAAATTACATTACTTTGACAATCAACAGTGGTCACAAATGCTGGACCCAGATGGCTGTTTACTGCCAATGCCGCATTGATACATTCACCATTAGGTGGACTCTAATACCACAGCCTTTTAATTTCAAGCCAGGCTGACCTCTGAGTAGGGTGATAGCTTACTTCATCCCTTGAGCATCCTCATAGAATATTATCCTGCTCTTGGATGACTTTATCCATCATGGACCCTGGCAGATAGTTAGATGTGCTTAGCATTTCAAATTTATATGAACTGAAAGCATTGAAAGGTTTGGAGGATATATCTTCATTTCTTAGTTTTGTCTCGCCTATTGAAATTCTGTGCCAGAGCAAGCTAAAAGTTATATTTAACACTTGGATTCATTATGCTAACCTTTTCCATTAGGAATTATTCTTTTTGATAGTACATTGTACTTATTTAGTATTCAATAATTTTTAGAATGTTTTCCTATACATTAGGAAAATACATTCCTGGGGCGCCTGGGTGGCTCAGTCGGTTAAGCGTCTGACTTCGGCTCAGTTCATGGTCTCACTGTTCATGGGTTCCAGCCCCAGTTCGGGCTCTGTGCTGACAGCCAGCTCAGAGCCTGGAGCCTGCTTCGGATTCTGGGTCTCCTTCTCTCTCTGACCCTTCCGTGCTCATGCTGTCTCTATCTCTCTCTCTCTCAAAAATAAATAAAACATTAAAAAAAAATTTTTAAACAAACAAAAAAAAGAAAATATATTCCTATACAGAAAATCAATAAGACAGGACAATGGTTATTTTCTCCATTTTATAGAAGTGGATAATGAGGCTTAGAGAAGTTAAGTTGTATCTCTTAGACCAGTGCTGTCCCAAAGAAATCTAATGCAAATCACATATGTGATTTTAAATATTTTGAGTGCCACATTAAACAAAGTTAACAAAAACAGGTGAAATTAATTTTAAGAATATATTTTATTTTATCCAATGTGTCCAAATGTTATCATTTCTACATGTAATTAATTTAGAAATTATTAATGAGATATTTTCTATTTTTCTTACTAAACCTTTGAAACCCAGTATGTAACTTATACTTAAAGCAGGTTATAATTCAGACTAGCCACATTTCAGGTGCTTAATAGCCATAAGTAGCTAGTGGCTACCGTATTGAATAGTACAGACTTAAATAAAGACTGTACTGCTGCCTTTTCTATTGTGAACTATATTGACCTGTTACTAGTTTGAGTAATAGAGGGGGTTGTGTTTTAAGTGTTGTAATAAATCTAAACAACTTCATGTACAAACCTTTTCTTATTTTCCCCGAGAACAACATCATTTATCATTGTATCACCGATTATTTCTATAGGTGTGGTCTATGAGCCCTGGAGTAGCTTTCTGTAGTAGAGTAATTGAGCAGAAACCCACAAATAATGAGCAAAGAGCTGTAACCAACACTCCTTAAGCAGCCAGTTAGTAATGAATAAGTTCACCTTTGTATCTTAGGAATGAAGGGGCATACCCAGTAATCTTGATTTTGTGTGAAAATGCTTATATAAATGATTTTTCACAAGGAAAAGTTTCTAAATGAAATTAAAATTTCACATATAATCCTTCTCTAGTATCTTTCTTTGCTTTGACCCTACTATTTTCAGTCTGTGTAGGCCAAAATTTCATTTATATTGATTGTTTAGTGTGGGTGGAATAGGTTGGGAGACATTTTTATTGACTAAATGAAATATATGCCTTCATGAGATTCATCATCTGTTTTCCTGAAAGAGCAACTCCACATTTTCCAGGTAGCTAAAAGGGAAAATCTCAGCCTATTTAGACAACTGCTTTAGAATTTTATTGCTAGTGGTTCAAAGGACTGAAAATCTTAGATTTTCAAACATGTATGCTTGATTCCAGGGGCTCCATTCCTTCCCGTCAAAAAACCAAAACCAAAATAAAACAGACAAACAAACCTTAAATACTTTTGCTGAAAAAACTTCCAGAGAGAGAGCATTTGAGACTTCCAGATAAAAGAGCCATTGTTTCCAGTCCTTCCAGACTAAGGACTAAACTTTACTTTCTCTTAGTGTTTACACAAGCTGGTCCTTTGTGCTATTGCCAACCATCTGTAGTCACTTGCTCAGACTGACCCATTTGATGAAATCTCTAATTTCCTTTATTAGAATTAATATTTTCTTCTCCTGAGGTTCCATAATCCTTTGTATTTCTGTTATAAAAAATAACTACAGGGCACGTGAGTAGCTCAGTCTGTTAAGTATCTGACTTGATTTTGGCTCAGGTCATGATCTTGGGGTTGTGGGATCACATGTTGCATGGGGTTCCACACTAGGCATGGAGCCTGCCTAAGATTCTCATTCTATCTCTCTCTCCTCTCTCTCTCTCCCTCCCCTCTCCTCCCCCCTTCCCCACTTGGGAGTTCTCTCTTTCTAAAAGAAAATAAATTACATTGTCTTCTATGTTATATTAGGTTGATCCAAATGTGATTGCTGTTTTTTTGTAGACAAATGTTCACTTTCATATGCTTCAACCTACCATAATTACCTTACAGATTTCTGAATACACACACACACACTCATATATATCCAGGAGGCAGAACCTGTGTCAGGTTAACTTCTGAATATCCCATAGCATCTTGGCCATAGTAGCCATTCAATAAGATTTGTTCAATTGAACTGAATGAAATAAAAATGGAATGCATGTTGGGGAAACAGAATCATATAAATCAATCCTCTTCTCTATAAAACTTATACATAACTTTTGCCTTGCAGGTTTTGAATTTCAAAAGAATTGACAGACTTCAACCTGGTGCTCTGATGTGCATATTTAAGTAGAGGATGTCAAAAGAATTGGAAGTAAACATATTCTGGAATTTAGATAATGCTAGTTATAAGCAGGGAAGCTATTGTATTGCTGATAAATGGGTTGTGTGTACGTGTACTATTTTTATATATGATACACACACACACACACACACACACACGATGTAGTGGATCCAGTTTGAAGTAAAACCTTTAACAAACTGAGAATAAGAAAAGCTCTTTCTCGTGGCAAAACAATTGGTCTGGTGATTTGGCAGACTAAACTGACAATGGACAGTTTTTTATTTGTTCATATGTAATAAAGATAAAAGAAATTATGTGTTATCTTCCTATTCTACTTATATATTGAAATTTAATGAAATCATTATTTAAAAAGCCATACAGTTTCCAAATCAGTAAACTGTCCTTTGAATTTGTTAATTTTTCTGTGTACACTTGTTCAGCATGTGCAACAAGATTATGGCAGTGGTATTTCTTTACATATCTGTGCCAAAACAATTGTATTAGGAGTTCAGAAGGAAGAAGCATCTGTGGATTTGATGTATCTGACAGGAATTTTTTATATGACTCAATCTAGTCATTTTGAAATTCAAGGTATCTGAATTCTCAGTTAGACCTTGGTCTCAAACTGTGGCAAAATAGAATATGAGTCAAACTCATATTGTGTTTGATAAGGCTCATACTTTGTCTTGGGCAGCTATATATCACTTCATGTGGCCATGGAAAGAATATTACATTAAATGTCAAGCATGGGCTCTGGATATGCTGCCCAAATTTTCTTTTAGAAATAAAGAGCTTAGGGGCATCTGGGTGGCTCAGTCAGTTAAGTATCTGACTTCTGCTCCGGTCATGATCTCGTGGTTTGTGAGTTCGAGCCCCATGTCAGGCTCTGTGCTGACAGTTATTCAGAGCCTGGAGCCTCCTTCGTATTCTGTCTCTCTCTGCCTCACCCTTGCTCACACTCTGTCTCTCAAAAGGGAATAAACATTTGGAAAAGAAAAAGAAAGAAAGGACTTATTCCAAAGCTGCTGGAAGTGATACCCCTAACCTCTTAGCCTTTTTTTGGGAAGTACCTTGACAGAGAAGATATACATTGTCCAATGTCACATCCCTTCCTGGAGAAACTTGCATCCTGTGAATGTCAGTGTAGATGTATAACATTATGTACTTTTCATTCTAATTCAGGACAAGAAGGGTCATTTAAGTTTCAGTGTCCCTGTTGTAGGGGGTTGGGGGGTGGGATCAGCTGAGTTGACTTTGGATTTGTTGAAGCCAAGTTCTGCCTTTGCCCAGCCCTGCTTCATTCCCTCCTCTTCATTTATGCAAGGATTGATCTCAAAAATTTTTCCAGGGGTGCCTGGATGGCTTAGTCGGTTAAGCGTCCGACTTTCGCTTAGGTCATGATCTCGCGGTTCGTGGGTTCGAGCCCCGCGTTGGGCTCTGAGCTGACTGCCAGCTCAGGGCCTGAAGCCTGTTTCAGTCTGTGACTCTCTCTTTCTCTGACCCTCCCCTGCTCACACTGTCTCTCTCTCTCTCTCTCCTAGAAATAAATAAAAAACATTAAAAAAATTTAAAAAAATTTTTCCGATAGATTTCTTATATGATCATTTCTGTCTAAGAGTCTATTTTCATGGAGCCCAATTTATGACAATATCAAATTAGGAGAGAAGAGAGTTGTTCTGAATTCATAGAGATTTAAATAAGACTTCAGGCTAAAGAAAACTTGGAAATTACCAATTTCTTCCATATTGTTGATGAAGAGACCTAGATGCCTTCAGTCAATTGCCCATAATCCCGGATACCACATCAGGGACTTGACTTCATAGGGTCTTATTGTTTTGGCTGCAGAGTTGATTAGAGGTTCTGCCTGCCCTTTGCATTCTTGTTTAGCTGGTTCTACTGTGAGGTACTGTGAGATTATCTATATACCTGATCTATAATTGTTCCAGCAAATCAATTCAGTTGAGTGATTTAATAGATTTGAGTTTGAGGATATCCTGAAATATTCTGAGTTGGTCGGAAGTGATTGTTGTTTGCTCTGGCATTTGGAGTTTATTGCAAACAACTTGAAATCCCCATCATTCTAGAATGGTTTGTGGTGGATGTCTGAATAGAATCAGAATGACACTTGGACACTTTCATGCAGGTTGGAGTCTTCTGGGTCCATCACTGGTGACATCCAGTTATCTGGGATTGCTTTCATAGTTTGCTTCAAGATAGTATAAAACTTACTGGACCACTAAAGGGTGTTTTATTTTTTGTCCTGTGCATTTATTTGAATGACCTCCATATGACATAGAGCAAGTGGCTCAAAGGTAGCTTTGTTCTCAATGCTACCATTCTGTGTGAAAATGTACCCAACAGAGGCAGTCTCCTATTATGAGCTCTCTCTCTCTTTTCCTTTCTCTCTTCTGTGTTTTAATTTGAGTCTTTTATAATTATCTTGGAAGATTCTTATTAGTTGTTGCTTTAAGAATTAGCCCAATTAGGGGCACCCAGGTGGCTTAATTGGTTGGGCATCTGACTTCAGCTCAGGTCATGACCTCACGGTCTATGAATTCGAGCCCTGCATAGGGCTCTGTGCTGACAGCTCAGAGCCTGGAGCCTGTTTCAGATTCTGTCTCCCTCTTTTTCTGCCCCTCTCCTGCTTGTGTTCTGTCTCTCTTGCTCTCAAAAATAAATAAAACATAAAAAAAGGAATTAGTTCAATTCTGTATAAGCCAGCATTTCTGATGTGAGAAATTTAAGAGAATAGTCAAACTTATCCTAAATAGACCTTATCTGTTGCCATTGCTAGTTTGACCAGGCTGCTAAGAAGAAACTGAAAATGCTGAGTTCAGAAAGCAGATACGGGGACTTGGAAGAGTATGGAGAAACATTATATCCTCCTTACATTTCTTTAGGTGTTATACTTAGAAAGAAAATCAAATGCATTTTTTTCTATGTTCCTCAAGAAAGCAGAACTAGGATTAGTGGGTAGAAGTTAGAGGAAGACAGAGGAAGCACTTTCTAATAAATATTGTCTCAAATTGAAATGGTCTGTTTTACAAGGTTGTGGGTGCAATCTGATTAAAGTGTTCAAGGATAATTGAGGTATATACTTGAGATATTTTCTCTTGGATGGAGAACTGGATGGAGTAGATAATTATGTTGGTGCTGCCCCATGGTCATATATTCTGATATTATAGCCTGTGCAATCCTTGTGCTTAGTCATGCTGAGCTCAGCCACATGGCTACATCTGACCTTTGGGAACATTGGCTAGCATGATCCAAGAAGAGGGTTGTTTGTTGAGTGCTTTTGGATGACAAGCATTGGAGCTTGTCATCTGGGAACACTCCCTCTTGGGAGCAAGGTGTTGTGCCATAAAGAAGTTTGGGCTGGGGCGCCTGGGCGGCTTAGTCGGTTAAGCGTCTGACTTTCGCTCAGGTCATGGTCTCGCGGCTTGTGGGTTCGAGCCCCGCGTCGGGCTCTGTGCTGACTGCCAGCTCGGAGCCTGGAGGCTGTTTCAGAGTCTGTGACTACCTCTCTCTCTGACCCTCTCCTGCTCACACTGTCTCTCTCTCTCTCTCTCCTAGAAATAAATAAAACATTAAAAAAAAAAAAAGAAGTTTGGGCTGGACTACTCAACTTTGAGAGACTATTGGAAGGAGGCTAATCTCCCAGTTGAATGCAGCCACATGAGTGATTCCATACCACAGAGAGGAGAAAAACTACCTAAGCAAGCTTAGAATCATGAGAAGCAAGGTGTTGTTGTGGTTATGGTTGTGGTTGTTGTAAGCCACTAGATTTGGAGGTGGTTTATTATGCAGGAGTTTGTAATGGAAATACTGAATATATTATATTATATCTGGAATCTCCCCCAATGCTTATGCTCTCCAACAGATTGTTAATAGTGGGAGAATGAACCTGAAAAAGTATATAGTTATAAGGTCCCCTCTGAGATACTGTGGTTCATTCCTTTGCCTTGAGGAAATGTATATTTAAACTATCTCTATTTTGTGACAATCTGACAAGTACACAAATAGCTCCCACAAAAGGAACACCTCATCAATCCTCCTGTGCTGATGAATTTTGATGGGCATATTGTGTGGATATGAGGATGGTATTCTGGCTTCAAGTTGAGATAAGAATGAAGATACCAAAATCTCCCTCAAATTGTCACATTTCTGAAACTTCAAAAAATGTTAAATGTAGTTTAATCAACATTGATTGATTGATTGATTGATTCCACACACTGTTTTCTCATCTACTAAAAGATATTTCCAAAACCACTTAGTGGGAAAAAAAAAAAAAAGTTAAGCAGAATATAAATCAATATGTCTATTTTAAAATTAATTGGATAGGATTTTATATTTGCCTTACAATTTTTCTTAATAACTATCATTTGCTCTTTCTTTTCAAGAAATTCTTGCTAATCAAAGTTTATTATTTTTTTGTCCTCCTCTCTAGAGTTACAAACCAGCAGTACAAGTGGGAAGATACAGATCTTTCTTGATGTGTTGATTTATTTTTGATGTTGGCAAATTCACAGATCAGAGCAGCAGTTTGATTTTAGCTTAGGCTTTAGGAAATTCTTTATGATGTCAATATAGAAAACCATGATAAGGGTAAGATTACCACATTATAGTCTTCTTGTATATTGTACCTTCACTTGTTTACTTTTGGGCTATAGTGAGAAAATATGTTTTGTTGCATTGTTATTGTTGTTAATTGTTTACTTAAGTAGGGTGATTAGTATTTTCTTCAGTTTGGTCAGTTCATGTTGTGGGGTTCCTTAAAACCTGTCCCACAAACTGGTGTTAAAAATACTGCTGTGAGTAGTGCCCGTGTTCAGTTAATCTCTACTGGTGTAGTCAAGGTCCCAAGTTTAGCCCCATGAAAAGGCCAGGGTCCACTAGTTCTTAACTTTCAGCTGGGCCGTAACCCTAATCTCACCTCACAGGTGGAGCACCGGCCATCACAAAAGAAATGAGATAAGGGACCAAGGATATCTTAGGCATAGTCATTGTTCTTTCTGGAAAAGTACCTAAACATGGAGGCCCTGTTTCAAATTTGAAGCATACTCTGTGAAATAAACTAAAGCAGCACATTAGAGCACGTCTTGTAGAGGAAGTGTGAGAGAGAAACTGAAATGATGACAAGAGGAAGCTGGCTCCTTTCCTCACAGGTTAGTGAAGGACAGTGGTGACATTGTCCCATTCATTCAATATTGTCATCAAGACTCTGAGGGGCTATTAATAGAGTGCAGAGGGTAGAGATGTTGCCCAAACTTGGAGGTAGGAGATCCCTTGGGGCAGGTCGTGGTCTGATCTAGTAGAGAAGCCTTGAAAGCCAACCTCCAAGCCTCCCTGTTGCTTGAGCTCCATTCTGCAGCAGAATGGACATTCGTACACAGTCATTTAGGGTCTTGTAAAACTATATTTGCTGTGGTATGCCTATTCTTTCACAAACTTACCTCCTGTAACCAAAGTGAGAACCCTATCACCAATAACAAAACACCATGGTCCTCATTTTCTTTCGTCCAAACCCTTTCCACTGACCAAGGACCTCACTTAGTTTGCTAACCCACTCCTAGGGTAGAGAGTGATAGTGTCGTTGTGTGTATGTGTATGTATTTAGGAGGTAGGGAACTTGAAGGGGCAGTGGTTATTGTTACTCATTATAAAGCTAGTCAACATTTGTACATTTTTAAAAGAAAGGTCAGATGTCAGATTCTTTACCATCATATATCTTTTAAAAAATTTTTTTTAATTTTATATTTATTTAGTTTTGAGAGACAGAGTAAGACAGAGAGTGAGCAGGGAAGGGACAGAGAGAGAAGGAGACACAGAATCTGAAACAGGCTCCAGGCTCTGAGCAAGCATTCAGCACAGAGCCTGATGCAGGGCTCGAACCCACGAACCGTGACATCATGACCTGAGCCGAAGTTGGACACTCAACCGACTGAGCCACCCACGTGCCCCATCATGTATCTTTAAAGTCCAGTTTATCTTTGTCTGAGGGGAAAATGTGTTATTTTAATTGCTCTATTCACACTAAGGGAATATTAAAAATAGCAGCTAATACTTACTGAATGCTTATTGTGTTCTACACACATTACTTTTATTATCTAATTTATTTTCTAACAAACCTATGAGATTCTGTTATTGTTCATATTAACAGCTAAGGAAACAGAGGTGTAGAGAAATCAATGGAGCTGGTTCAAGGACATTCCGGCAGACTAAAGATGTCTACAAATTCTTCAACACTCTCCAGTGAGAGGAGCTCCCTCTCCTTGAAACTCATGGACTCTGTGTCTGCTTCGACTCTTATAATATGACAAGAGTAACACTTTGCATTGGGTCCAGGCCTTAAGGATTTGGCAACTTCCATTTCCTGTCCTTTGGAACACTTGCTTATAGAGTCCTAAGATACATTTAAAAGTCTGACAACCTTGAGGTCATTATGCTGAGAGGAGGCTGAAGGGAGCCAAGTTGAAGGCTCACACATACAAGGATTGATGCTCAGTGAGCCCCAGTTGTCATGGCTATGGCTCCTAACTGTTCAGGTCATCAACTGAAGCCACAGACATCATGTACATGTCAGATTTCTTCACTCACAGATCCGTGAGTAAAATGAATTATTATTTTAAACCACAGAATTTTGGGGTCATTTGTTACATAGCAGTAGATAAGCAGAACAGTTATTATGCATATACAAGCCAAGTGGTTTTAACCCAAGTGATCTGGCTCCAAAGTACATATGCTTAACAAATATTCTATACAATATATATCTTATCCAGATTTTGTGCTATTTTAGTTCAAACAGCAACTCTCCCACCTCTGTAACACACTGCATGGACTTTTTCTTTAGCCTACTTTATTCTCCTTTGAAACCCTACTACTACCTGACATCTTGTGTCCTCTGTTCATACTTGTTTAGTATCTATTTCCCTACCCCTCACTCAAATAGACAATACATAGGGGCAGAGGTTTGCCTGTTGACTGCTATATCCCTAGCACCTAGAATATGCTCAGCATGAAGTAGACACTAAATAGTTTTGACTGAATGAATAAATGATAGAAATGTTTGATTTTAAATGTTTGAGTAAAATGGGAAATGCCTTTTGTTTCAGTCACTTGAGACATTCTGTGTGGCTATTCTGGTTTACTCTTCAGGGGGGAGAGAGGGAAAGGTCAGAAAGAGAGTCCTGCAAATAAAATGGATGATATATTAACCTCATAAGACAATTACCTGAGTCTAAGTCAGGCAAAGAAAAGAAAGAATGGCAAACAGTAAAAATGCAATTGTGACAAGCTGCATTTATTGAAGATGATATTTTTACTGGCTGCAAATCTGATAGTGAAATCTGCAGTGAGGATGTGCAGCAAAGTGCCATCCCATAGAAATGAGCTATCCCCTGGGGGGTGGCACAAATATGACATCATTCCACTTGGAAGATTTGAGTAATGACAGGATGGCCTCCAAAAGTTCCATCGGCTGGAATAATTGAATAGGTTAAACTAAATCACACAAGAAAAATTATTTTGTGGGTTATAGGAGAAAGATAAGGAAACTGGACCTTTCTAGGAAGCCTAGAGCAAAGATTGACCTCTTCAGATTCTAGTGAGGTATTAAGGAAAATAAATCCAAGTGATAGTTAGCTATAATATATGGTAAGTTAAAAGTATGACATAAATGAGATCCTATTATTATAGCATAAGACTGAAAGAGATTTTGTAAATGACTTAGAGGAAATGAACTGTTCAAAGTGGAGATGGTGACAAGTTGGGAAATGCCTACAAATAGAGCCTCTCTCAATGAAGCATTTGCTGGTCTGTTTTGTATGTTAGTCATTCTGGTTTCCAGAAGAAAGAGTTAAGCTTGAATGATGTAACAGATTTAAACACTTTAACAAGACAAAAAAGTGATCTCACTGAGAAGTTATCAGCTTCTAAATCAATTGAGGGGGCTGAAGCCAGACCAAAACTAAATATATTCAGGTAGGTGTGTGGCAGTGGGAACTGGGAAATTGCTCTCCAGATGGCGTGGGTGAGTATTAAGCTCCCTCAGGAAATTTAAACAATTCTCTGTGGGCACATAACTCACGTTTCATGATGTGAATTCTAGAATTGTTTTCAAAATTGGCACATAAAGCCAAAGCTGTAGCAATAGTTTAAAATAAAGAGAAGAATCACTTTCTCTAAACACAAATATCCAATTCAACATTCATGAGAAAAGAGAAGTTGGGTGCCATTCATTTGGGCAGCCAAAAGTCAAGAGGTTATGTTTTGTTTTACTTAAAGAATTGAGTTATTTTTTTTCTAATTACACAAATTATATCAGATATAATGGCAATCATGACATACAGTTTGCAAAATGTGCCACATGTTTTGCTAATTCTATTGCCTGGATAAGGATGATGAAATGTAAATGTCAGTGAACTGGGCCAAGAATTGAGAATTGATTTACCAGAGGGCCACTTTAGCCATATTTGTTTATTTACTGCCATCAGAATATATTAAAAACCCTGATTCTCTTCCATTTATATCATTTGTTTTATTTATTTTATTTAATCTCCAAAAGACAAAGACCTATGCAAATGTTTCAAAATGAAGGTAGGGAAATTCTAATATAATGTCATGCATATATTTCTAAAAATCTTTTAAAAATCTATGATTTGTGTTTTTTATTTTATTGGAAGATTGGTGTATATATATATACATATATAGAGAGAGAGACTTTATATATTTTTATATTCTTATAGTTGCTGCTACTGTCCAAAAAGGAAACAAAAACCTATTAAAAAGAAATTTGTTCCGTTTATATTTGCAGTATGAACAATAAGAGCTAATTCATTCTGGGTGTTACTTATTAATCCATTGAATTCTATAGCTTTGTGGCTGAGTAATGATAATAGTCAACACTGACTATGTAGCTTTACTTGTATCAACTCATTTGATTCTTGTATCAACTTACTCCTATTTCATAGATGCACAGAGATTTTGTGTCACTTTGCTGAAGTTGGGAGCTAGTAGGTGGAAGATCTGGCATTAGAATATAGCAGTTTGATTTGTAACCCAATCTGTGCACATAAGCACTAGACTATGATGCTTTTCAAACACTGCATATGGTAATTTTGCATTTTGTCTCATAATTCTTTCAACTGATTTAGTATATCAGTGTTGAAATAATATCACTTCATCTATTAAAAAGGAAAGATGTTTTCTTTCTGTTATGCTTTTGATGCAAAAAATACCAGAATTAAAATTTTATGGCTCTCATGGGGCACCTGGTGGCTCAGTTGGTTGTGTCTGACTTTGGCAGGTCATGATCTCACAGTTCGTGGGTTCGAGCCCCATGTGGGGCTCTGTGCTGACAGCTAGCTCAGAGCCCGATGCCTGTTTCGGATTCTGTATCTCCTCTCTCTGACTCTCCCCTGCTCTCTCTCTCTCTCTCTATCAGAAATATATAAAACATTAAAAAAATTTTATGGCTCTTTTGGAAGGTGTCTTATAAGAAGTAGATTTCTTTAGGTTGATATGAAGTCAATGCTGGTGGCTGGGCTTGGGAGGAGAGGGTACAGGGGAAAGATGGCTTAACCATAGCAGTTTGTCAGAAAGGAAGTTACTCAGAGTGACATTTTAGAATGCTGCAGTAGAGTTCATAATGTGTCCCTATAATGCATAGTTCATTTCTGCTCCTGCTACCAATAATGAGTATTGTAGAAAGAAAAAATAAATAGGCATATTTGGGAAACTGTGTTGTTTTGTATAGTTGTAAGGAATATGTATAAACTATACTGCCACTTCAGAGATGGAGAGAGTGAGGAGTAGAACCTGCTTCAAGATGTTAAGAGAGATTAGATGCTAAGCCAGTTAGAGAACAAAAATTTAGAATTTTATGAAGTTAGAACATGAGAGATTACAGTATCCAACCATCTTATGTTGCAGTGAGAATATAAGGCTTGATGGTTTTATAGATTGTTTTCTTTTGGGTGTGTGTATACTTGTGTATTTATAAACCTTATCTGGTTCCCCCAAACCCTCAAATACAAGTATAGTACAGAAGGGCTTTTACGAACAAGGGGATTATGGTAAAGAGAAAATAAAGGTTAAAATGCTAAGCTATAATGACAGGTGAAGTTAGAACAGAAAAAGCATGTTATGAGTTCCCAAGCACTGTTAGAGGACCATTTGGCTTTCAACTTTTTCGTAACAAGACTGAAACATGAGCCACAGTGTTCATAAGATCAGAATAGCACAATTATTCCTGGTTCTGAGCCCTGAGAAAATGTATTGTAAAGGGCCACATAAAGAGGGGGGTGTTTTTAAGTGGATAATATCCTCAAAAAATAAAGCTTCATAGGACTGTTTTTTCACCTTCATTCTCTGCAGGCTGTTAGCAGAACAAATCAGAACAATGTAGCAGGAGAATTTCATGAGCCACTGAAGCAATGCAGGCCAGGTATTAAGGTGTCCTGATGTCCTTTTAAGGATGAATTTTCAAGTTTTGGAAGACAGAGACAACACCTAATTCAGGCAGTTCTGCAGAATACATATTTCTTTCAGTTAAGCTTTTAACTAAGTATTTACTAGCAGTGAGTTTAACATCCTCTCAAATAAGTGTTTGAGAAACAGTCTATCTGGTTAAAAGCAGACCCACATACCTGTAATCAGAGTTCTCTGAACTCGGGAAAGCTTGTTACACTGTAGGAGCTTTTGTATTCCCTTTTGCACATGTTTTTCCCAGCCCAATATTTATACTTCATCTTTTTAATAATAATAATGTATTTTTCCATGTAGACTTATGGATTTGCATGTGTTAGAGTAGGAGGCCACTTCAACTCCACAGAGTGATGGATTGAGCAAGTACTGAGGAGTAAGCCAAGATTTCTCCTAAAAATAATTTTAAGTTTATTCCAGCTCATGAACAGATGGGTGACCGAGGCCCTCAAAACATGGCCACAAGAGTTTTAGTTTGGAACATTTTCAAAGTGGGTGTTAACAAATGCCCATCATTGTCTTAAAAATAAACCTCAGGAAGGGATTCATAGAACATCTAAATGTAGAGCAATGTAATTTCCTACAGAATGCTCCAAGATAAAATGATTACAAAATATACCCCGACTGCCTGAATGAAGTGTGACCGTACATAGTCACATATAGATCCGTATGAATGTACCTATGGTGATCATTTGGTCTGGTGGCCTGGATCGTCCTGGGTAATGCCTGTTCTCCCGGCATGCTTCTTAATAGCACCTCTTTATTGTGAAAAGTATTTTGGCCCCTTTGATGCCTTTTGGTAACATTTGTAGTTATAGAAGATGTTTACTGAAAATCTTGTACTAATGTTAAGTATTTTTATAGAATTTTGCTTTCATGTTTCTTACTGGTTCTGCCTCCCTGAATTTGGGGAGATGAAGGAAAAAAATTATCAGAAAGTCTTTTAATATTTTTTTTTTCTAGGAGAGAGAGAGAGAGAGAGAGAGAGAGACAGCGTGAGCAGGGGAGGGTCAGAGAGAGAGGGAGTCACAGACTGAAACAGGCTCCAGGCTCTGAGCTGGCAGTCAGCACAGAGCCCGATGCGGGGCTTGAACCCACGAACCGTGAGATCATGACCCAAGCGAAAGTCGGACGCTTAACCGACTAGGCCACCCAGGCGCCCCCCCAGAAAGTCTTTTAAAACATCCAAATTTTCATTTGAACATAATGTTGAACACCTTTAATGTGTGTGTGTGTGTTTGTGTATTGCACTTTGTGTGTATGTTGCTCTAATTGTAAACTTTGGAGGCATTTCAATGTTGTAAAGATTCATTGCCATTGTAAAGGTCCTAGAATTGACTGTTTGTCCCTGAAGATGTAATTAAACCAAATGAAGTGCTTTCATTGGAAGGCTTATGTTGACCATATAGCTATATGTTAATTCTCTAATGGTTATATAAATATATAACTCCTGGCACACATACAACAAGGTATCCTGGATAAATTCTATGACCACACTATTCTTACCCGATTCTTGTTTTGGGGAGTCAAGGCAAGTTCCTTCCCTCATAATCTTTAAAATTACCTTGACTATTCTTGGCATTTTATTCTTTAATATGAATTTTAGGATTATCTTTTCAAAACCAATGAAAAACACTGCCATTGTTTGGAAAGGATTACACTGCATTTATGAACTAATTCTAGAGGAATTATTATACAGAATTTCCATCTATTACCATGGTCTATGTTGTCATTTATTTAGTATGTGTTTGTTTGTTTATTTATTTATTTATTAACAGAGTGAGTAAGCAAGCCAGGGAGGGGCAGAGAGAGAGGTAGAGATAATCCCATGAAGGCTCTGCATCCCTGATGCGGGGCTTGAGCTCACAACTGTGAGATCATGACCTGAGCTGAAACCACGTCTATTGCTTAACTATTTAGCTTTTTTCTTTTATTTATTTATTTATTTATTTTACAAATAGTTTATTGTCAAATTGGTTTCCATATAACACCCAGTGCTCATCCCCACAAGTGCCCCCCTCCATGCCCATCTCCCCCCTTCCCCCCACACCCACGATCCTCAGTTTGTTCTCAGCATTCAAGAGTCTCTCATAGTTTGCCTCTCTCCCTTTCCCCCACCATTTCTCCCCTTCTTCTCCCCCATGGTCCTCAGTTAAGTTCCTCCTAATCCTCCTATACGTGCAAACATATGATATTTGTCCTTCTCTGCCTGACTTATTTCGCTCAGCATAACACCCTCAAGGTCCATCCATGTTGCTACACATGGCCAGATTTCATTGTTTCTCATTGCCATGTAGTATTCCATGGTATAGATAAACCACATCTTCTTGATCCATTCATCTGTTGATGGACACTTAGGCTCTTTCCATGTTTTAGCTATTGTGGAGAGTGCTGCTATGAACATTGGGGTACATGTGCTCCTATGCCTCAGCATTTCTGTATCCCTTGGGTAAATTCCTAGCAGTGCTATTGCTGGGTCATAAGGGAGTTCTATTGTTAGTTTCCTGAGGAACCTCCACACTGTTTTCCAGAGGGGCTGTACCAGTTTACATTCCCACCAACAGTGTAGGAGGGTGCCCGTTTCTCCACATCCTCGCCAGCATCTAGAGTTCTCTGATTTGCTCATTTTAGCCACTCTGACTGGCGTGAGGTGGTATCTCAGTGTGGTTTTGATTTGTATTTCCCTGATGAGGAGGGATGCTGAGCATCGTTTCATGTGTCTGTTGGCCATCTGGATGTCCTCTTTGGAGAAGTGTCTGTTCATGTCTTCTGCCCATTTCTTCACTGGGTTGTTTGTTTTTCGGGCGTGGAGTTTGGTGAGTTCCTTATAGATTCTGGATATTAACCCTTTATCTGATATGTCATTTGCAACTATCTTTTCCCATTCCGTTGGTTGCCTATTAATTTTCTGGGTTGTTTCCTTGGCTGTGCAGAAGCTTTTAATCTTGATGAGGTCCCAACAGTTTATTTTTGCTCTTGATTCCCTTGCTTTTGGGGATGTGTCAAGTAAGAAGTTGCTGCGGTGGAGGTCAAGGAGGTTGTTTCCTGCTTTCTCCTCTAGGGTGTTGATAGTTTCCTGTCTCACGTTCAGGTCCTTTATCCATTTTGAGTTGATTTTTGTGCATGGTGTGAGAAAATGATCTAGTTTCATTCTTCTGCATGTTGCTGTCCAGTTCTCCCAACACCATCTGTTAAAAAGGCTGTCTTTTTTCCATTGGATATTCTTTCCTGCTTTGTCAAAGATCAGTTGGCTGTATACTTTTGGGTCCACTTCTGAGTTCTCAATTCTGTTCCATTGGTCTATGTGTCTGTTTTTGTGCCAATACCATACTGTCTTGAGGATGACAGCTTTGTAGTAGAGGCTGAAGTCTGGGATGGTGATACCTCCCGTTTTGGTTTTATTTTTCAGTATTACTTTGGCTATTCGGGGTCTTTTGTGGTTCCATACAAATTTTTGGATAGTTTGTTCTAGTTTTGAGAAGTATGCTGGTGCAATTTTGATTGGAATTGCATTGAATGTGTAGAGTGCTTTAGGTAGTAATGACATCTTAACTATATTTATTCTTCCTATCCATGAGCATGGAATGTTTTTCCATTTCTTTGTGTCTTCTTCAATTTCCTTCATAAGTTTTCTATAGTTTTCATCATACAGATCTCTTGTATCCTTGGTTAGGTTTATTCTGAGGTATTTTATGGTTTTTTGTGCAACTGTGAATGGGATCAGTTTCTTGATTTCTCTTTCTGTTGCTTCATTGTTGGTGTATAAAAATGCAACCGATTTCTGTACGTTGATTTTGTATCCTGCAACTTGGCTGAGTTCTTGGATCAGTTCTAGTAGGCTTCTGGTGGAGTCTGCTGGGTGTTCGATGCAGAGTATCATGTCATCTGCAAAGAGTGAGGGGTTGGTTGTAATAAGTCCATTTTCGTTCATGATTTTGTCTATTTGTGTGTTCTCTCTTTTCTTTTTGATAAGTCTGGCTAGAGGTTTGTCAATTTTGTTTACTTTTTCAAAAAACCAACTCTTGGTTTCATTGATCTGTTCAATTGTTTCTTTGGTCTCTATGTTGTTTAATTCTGATCTGATTTTTACTATTTCTCTTCTTCCATTGGGTTTAGGGCGTTCTTGTTGCTCTGCCTCTAGTTCTTTTAGGTGAGCTGTTAGATTTTGGACTTGCACTTTTTCTAATCTCGTGAAATAGGCCTGGAGTGCAATGTACTTTCCTCTTAGGACTGCCTTTGCTGTATTCCATAGATTTTGGATTGTTGTGTTTTCATTTTCATTTGTTTCCATCAATTTTTTAATTTCATCTCTAATTGCCTGATTGGCCCATTCATTCTTTCGTCAGGTGTTCTTTAACCTCCATGTTTTTGGAGGTTTTCCAAACTTCTTTCTGTGATTGATTTCAAGTTTCAAAACATGATGACCTGAAAGTGTGCATGGTAGATCTCAATTCTTTTATATTTATTGAGGGCTGCTTCATGTCCCAGTATGTGATCTATCTTGGAGAATGTCCTATGTGCAGTTGAGAAGAAAGTGAATTCCCTGGCCTCAGGATGTAGGGTCCTAATATATCCGTCAGATCCATCCATCCAGATTGTGTCTTTCAAGTCCATTATTTCTTTAGTGATTTTCTGTCTGGTTGACCTATCCATTGCTGTAAGTGGAGTATTAAAGTCCCCTGCTATTAGCACATTCTTATCTATAGGCTTGTTTCTGTTTGTGATTAATTGTGTTAATATTTAGGTGCTTCCATATTCGGAGCGTAGACATTTATGATTGTTAGTTCTTCCTGATGGATAGACCCTGTAATTATTATGTAATGCCCTTCTTCATCTCTTGTCATTGTCTTTATTTTAAAGTCCAGTTTGTCTGATATAAGTATAGCAACTCTAGCTTTCTTTTGATTTCTAGTAGCATGATATATTTTTCTCCATCCCCTTACTTTTAATCTGAAGGTATCTTCCAGTCTAAGATGAGTTTCTTGTAGACAGCATATAGAAGGATTTTGTTTTTTTATCCATTCTGCTACCCTGTGTCTTTTGACTGGAGCATTCAGCCCATTTACATTCAGTGTTATTATTGAAATATGTGGGTTTAGAGTCATTGTGTCTTTTGTGGGGTTCATGTTTGTGGTGGTGTCTCTGATATCTTTGTTCCTTGCAACCTGTCCTTCAGAGCATCCCCCTCAGGATTTCTTGTAGGGCTGGCTTCGTGGTGACAAATTCTTTCAATTTCTGTTTATTTGGAAAGAATTTTATCTCTCCTTCTATTTGAATGACAGGCTTGCTGGAGAGAGGATTCTTGGCTGCATATTTTTTCTGTTCTTCACATTGAAGATCTCCTGCCATTCCTTTCTGGCCTGCCAAGTTTCAGTAGATAGGTCTGACACCACTCATACCTTCCCTTTGTATGTTAGGGCCCTTTTCTCTCTAGCTGCTTTCAAAATTCTCTTTGTCCTTATGTTTTGCCATTTTTACTATGATATGCCGTGCCGAAGATCGATTCAAATTACGTCTGAGGGGAGTCCTCTGAGCCACTTGTATTTAACGTTTACTTCCTTCCCCAAGTTGGGGAAGTTCTCTGCTATAATTTGTTCCAGGACTCCTTCAGCACCTTTCCCTCTCTCTTCCTATTCTGGGATTCCTATGATATGGATATTGTTGTGTTTGACTGTATCGCTGAGCTCTCAAACTCTTCTTTCATGTTCCTGGATCAGTTTGTCTCTTTTTTTCCAGTTTCCTCTTTTCCTATAATTTTCTCTTCTAGATAACTTATTCTCTTTTCTGCCTCTTCAATCTGTGCATTTGAGGCCTCTAATTTATTATGTATCTCATTTATCGCATTTTCAATTCATCTTGCCTATTTTTATTCTCCATCTTGTTTGTAGCCATAGTTTCTTTGATATCGTCTATGCTTTTTTCAAGCCCCGCTATTAATTTTATGATAATTGTTCTAAAATCTTTTTTGGTTATGCTGCTTATATCTGTTTTGAGCAGTTCATTAGCTGTCAATTCTACTTGGAATTTCTTTGGAGGAGAGCTCTTTCGTTTCGTCATTTTAGTTAGCTTTCTGTCTTTTGTTAGTTTTAAAGACTTGTTATGCTGTCTGCACCTCTGAGCTCTGTTGAACCCAAGAAGACTCTTTGACTGTCCAGGGCCTATCCTTTCAGAGAGTGTTCTTTGAATGTTATCTCTTGGTCTCTCTTGTTGAGACCTTGGTCATTTTATTTTCCTACTCGTAGTGATTTTTGGGACTCTCCACCATATGTACTTTGCCTTATTTCTTGAGGTAGCCCTGGAGTAGAAAACAGACCGTCAAACACACAGGTAGCAGAGGCACACAAACGCACAGACAAATCCAACTTACATGCAATCCAAGAGGGAAAATGAAAAAGTTAAGAGAAAAGACAGAGGAGGGAAGGTGATTAATAGAAAATTAAAAGCATACATAAAACGGTCAAAAAGAAGAGAAAAGGAAAAAAAGAAGAAAACTGATGGACAAAGAACAGTTTAAAGCATATAGCCAGATTTCCCAGCTACAATTAAATAGCCATGTGTATGCAGTGCTGGTTGAAGAGCATAGAGAAAGAGAGAGAAGACAGGGTGGGGATGAGGCAAAATTGGAAATAGAATGATCAGGCAGAAGGGATAAGAAGCTTCTTTCAAAGAGCTAAAGGGTGGAATATGGTTGGACAGGTGAGAGAAGGACGCTGGTGTTATCCAGAGAAACTATATAGTCTAATTACTCCTGAGAGAAAGAGATGAAAAGGTCGGTAGGTGTAGAATTTACATCTACAGAATGGACTAAATGTGACTGTTTAAGCAAGCTGGCGACCAGAGTTACTCTGGTCATTGTTCCAGGCAGGGAAAAAAAAAGGGGGGGGGGGGGAAGAGGCAGCTCTCAAGCAGCGATGAGCATGGTGTGATCCAATGGGTCAGGCGGGAGTTCTGCCTTGCCGGTTGTGGGGAGGAGAGTGGCGGCATTCCAGTCCCTTCTTGAACCAAGCGCTGCATCTTGCTTTTTTGGGTGTGTTAACTCCCCATGCCAGGGGCGTAGCCAATGTGGGTTGCGCTCTGTAACCCAGGCCAGGCCTAGTTTCCACATCCCAGTCTGAGTGCCCCACTGAAATTGCTGTAGACAGAACCTCGCAGGTGATCTCCTTGGGGCAATTCCAAGCCTCTTGCCTAGCCCTGGGGATGGAGCCAGAATAGCTGCTCCCTTCTCCTCCATGTAGTGTTGGGGAGCATGGGTGGGGGTTTGCCTGCAGGGCACGCAGGGCCTGCTGTAGAGAGGGAAACCAGGGCTTCTGTGTCTTGTCACCTGAAACACGAATTCGTGGGCAAATCTCCCTGTTTTTAAGCTCTTCGCCTTCCCTCTAGAGTTCCAGCCAGCCAGGAGCGTGGACGCCCGGTGTCCGCGCACGGTTCCTCCAGGGGTCCAGCCAGCCAGGAGCACAAAGAAGTGGTCCGAGTGCGCAGCCCCTCCGGGATGAGTTGGCTCGCGGGGACCTGGTGCGTAGGGATTTGGCGCGCAGCGTCCTCTGTGCCCAGAGCGGAGGTTTTTCTTTTTCCCAGCGGCAGGGACAGTGTCTTGAGCAGTTTCAGACTCTCTCTTTTCCCCTCTCACTCCCCGCAGAGGGGGATCGCCCCCGTCCCTGGAGTCTCCGAATCTGGTCCGATTTTATCTTCCCCAGTTCACACTCACATTAGAAGTCTTTCTCAGTGGATTCTGTGTCCTTTTTCTCCCAATCTCTTGGGTTCTGTAAGGCTTCCTATGGCTTCAGATCTTTTGCATGTGAGATATGGGGGCGAGTGCAGTGCACGGAGCTCCCTACTTCTCCACCATCTTGCCCCCTCTCCCCCTTAGCTTTTTTCTTTTAATAAAATTTTGTAATATTTTTGTACCATAAAGGTGTAGAATATACTTTGTGGAATTTATTCATAATTGTAAAATATTTGTTAGTAATATATGGGAATCCTTAAAAATTAAATTTTCTAGTTAGATGCTTATAATGTATAACAGTTCTGTTTATTTTGGTATATTGTTTTTAATTGAGGTGAAATTCACATGACATAAGATTAGTCATTTTATTTTATTTTTTAAAATATTTGTTTATTTTTGTGAGAGAGAGAGAAATAGAGAGTGAGCAGGGCAGCAGAAAGAGAGGGAGACAGAATCCCAAGCAGGCTCTGCATTGTTAGCTCTGCCCTGATGCAGGTGTTGAACTCAAACTGTGAGATCATGACCTGAGCTGAAACTAAGAGCCAGACACTTAACTGAGGCACCCAGGTGCCTGAAAATTAACCAGTTTAACATCTGCGATTCAGAGTCATTTAGTACTCTCACAGTGTTGTACAATCACCACCTTCATTAAGTTCTAAACCATTTTCATCACCCCAAAAGAAAACCTCCTACCCAATAAGCAGTCACTTCCCATTTTCCCGTCACCTTATCCCCGGGCAACCACCTATGTGCTTTCTGCCTCTATGAATTTACCTATTCTGGGTATTTCATATAATTGGAAGTATGCATTATGTGACTTTTTGTGTCTGGCTGTTTTCACTTAGCATGTTTTTCAAGGTTCAGCCATGTTGAAGCATGTATCAGCACTGTGTTCTTTTTTTTTTTTTTTTAATCATGTTTTGCCTATCTACTCATTCCTTGATGCAGATTTAGCATGTTTCTACCTTTTGGTTATTGTGAATTGTGCTACTATGAACATGTGTGTACAGTATTTTTTTCAGTGCCTACTTTTAGTTCTTGTGGGTTTACAGCTAGGAATGGAATTGCTGGGTCATAAGGTAATTCTGTATTTGACTTAAAACAATTTTTTTAATTTTTATTTTTGAGAGAGAGAGAGAGAGAGCGTGAGCGAGGGAGGGACAGAGAGAGGGAGACACAGAATCCGAAGCAGGCTTCAGGCTCTGTCAGCACAGAGCCCAATGTGGGGCTCAAACTCACTAACCGAAGATCATGACCTGAGCCAAAGTTGGAGGCTTAACCAACGTAGCCACCCAGACACCCCTTCTGTGTTTGACTTTTTGATGAGGCCAAAATATTTTCCAAACTGGCTAAACCTTTGTACATTTCCAACAGCATGTATGAGAGTTTCAATTTTTCCATAACTTGTTATTGTTTTAATATAGTACTCCTCGTGGATTTGAAATGATATCTTACTGTGGTTTAGATTTGCACTTCCCTAATGACTAATGATGTTGAGCATCTTTTCATGTGTTTGGCCATTTTTATATGTCTTTGGGAGACAGTCTATTCAGGTTCTTTGCCCATTTTAAAAACAGTATATTAATTTTTTTAAAATTATTTTTTGAGAGATAGGATGAGTGTGAGCAGGGGAGGGGGAGAGAGAGGGAGACACAGAATCTGAAGCAGGCTCCAGGTTCTGAGCTGTCAGCACAGAGCCTGATGGAGGGTTTGAACTTATGAACTGGGACATCATGACCTGAGCTGAAGTTGGATGCTCAACCAACTGAGCCACCCAGGCACCTGGGTTTTTTACCCATTGTTAAATTGTTTTCACTTTTTACATTCTGGGTACTAGACAGTTATCAGATAATATGATATGCAAACATTTTCTCCTAATCCATAGGTTGTATTTTCACTTTAAGAGTATCCTTTGAAACACAAAATTTTTTAAATTTTAATGAAGCTCAGTGTATCTACTTTTTCTGCTGTTGCTTGCACTTTTGGTGTCATATCTAAGAATCCATTGCCACAACCAAAGTCATAATGATGTAGCCCTAAATTAGGTCTCACATATAGCTCTTGCTTTAGGTTTACATTTGTTAAAATTATTTTACAGATCAGATGAATTGATATGGTTTATCAATCTGATTCTCTTTTAAGTATTATTTT
This sequence comes from Hyaena hyaena, assembly GCF_003009895.1. Lineage (NCBI taxonomy): Eukaryota > Metazoa > Chordata > Mammalia > Carnivora > Hyaenidae > Hyaena > Hyaena hyaena. The sequence goes on along the minus strand of NW_024081826.1, from coordinate 99,342 downwards.
TAGTTTAACTACTATATTAGTTTCAATTTTAATGGAAAATGTTCTTTCCTAAAATTTACATATACTTTTTTTTATTGCATGCTTCTTTGAGGATATTTCCTATTCCATATTCAATATCCTTATTTTATTTTAAACATAATTATTTTAGAGTACTTTGCAGATTAGTATATTATGTCAACTTCTCAGTTGTGCTAATCCTCTTGGTTTTTGTGTCTGCTAATTCTTGTAGTAAATTGTTTTCTTGAGTAGTTTATGATTTTTGTATTGTGAATTTTGCAAGCTGGAGTTATTATTTTTCATTAGTCCTGAGGATTGTGAATGTGTTTTCCAGAGCAGTCTTATTTTTGCTTTAGGTGAATGTATGAAGAGTCTCACCAGTCCATTTTTTAAGTTAATTTCTTGATTCAGGATTCTCACACTCCTTAAGACACCTCCTAACATGTCAATTCAGATTTGATCTCTTATTTACCTGTCTATGTATTTATGTATTTATTTATGCCCACAGTCTTGCAGAGATTTACTTCTTTGGGTGATGGAGTTTTCTAGTCCCCTATGAGGCCCCAGGTTTTCTAGGATACTGAATTTTGGCAGATAATATCAGCCTCAGCTTATTTCATAGCTTTGAGACAATTGTCATCTTTTTAGTGTTGTGTTAAAGTCCCAACTCCTTGCTCACAGGGTCTATATCATCATCTGATGTCCCTTCTGAGCTATCAGAGTTCCCTTGTACAGCTTTACAACTCTGACTTTAAGTTACTCTTACTCTTCATTTCTGGTACTTGAGAATTTTATTCATTTATTTAACAGATTTTTATCGAGCATTTACAATGTGTCAGGCACTGTTCTAGAACTTGAGCTATATCTGTGAATAATTAGACATAGTTCTATCTTTAGAAATTCACATTCCAGTAGTAGACAGATTAAAAAGTAAACACGATAAAAAATAAATTCTATAGAATCTTAAAAAATGATAAATAATGTGGAGGGGGAAAAGAAGAGTCAGATAAAAGGATCAGGAAGGGTAGAGGAAGGGAGGCAGGTATTTTCAGGGTAAGCTTCGTGGAAAGGTAAAATCTGAACAGAACTTTAATGCAAATTATGTGAGCCAAGCAGCTTTCTAGAGGAAGAGTGCTTCAGACAGATGAAACAGCAAAGTAAAGGCCTCTGTGTGTGAATGAGATACTTTGTCCATTCTAGAAGTAACTTGGAGGCAAGTGTTGCTAGAGATTAGTTAAGAGGGAGGGCCCTAGGATATGAGGCCACAGAGACAAAGAGAGAGGACAGATCCTGTAGAAGTTGAAAGCTTTTATAAAGACTCTGACATTTAGCTTCATCTGTGAAAGAAGTAGCAACATGATCTGACTTAGGTTCTAAGAAGACTACATTGGCCTTGTGTTGAGAATAGATTATAGCAGTCAAGGGTAAACATAGGGAGATGTGTTGTGAGGGTACTAAAGCAATCTGGGAACAAGGTGATGAAACTAACCAGAATAGCAGCTGAAGAAGTGGTAAGAAGGTACATGCAGCACAGTTTCCTGGAGGGTTGGATGTGGGCTCAGAGAAAAAAGAAACAAGAGTTAAAGACCGCTCTTCTCTTTCAGCTCAGCTATGTATGTAAAATATTCATTATCACTATTTCCTTAAGTCTAGCATTCCTCTCTGATCTTAGGGGCAGAGTTATTCTGTGTTACTTCACCTAACTATATTCTGGGACTGGAAGCCAATGAAATGAATTTTAAAATGTCATCTTCAGACTCCTGGGTGGCTCAGTCAGTTAAGTGTCTGACTTTGGCTCAGGTCATGATTTCACGGTTTGTGAGTTCGAGCCCCGTGTTGGGCTCTGTGCTGACAGCTAGCTCAGAGCCTGGAGGCTGTTTCAGATTCTGTGTCTCCCTCTCTCTCTGACCCTCCCCTGCTCATGCTCTCTCTCTCTCAGAAATAAATAAAACATTAAAAAATTTTAAAAATAAAATAAAATGTGATCTTCTGTTTAAATGCACCCTTTAAAAGTTTTGTTGTATATTCTTTGAAGTTTTGGAAAGACCAAGCTCTTTAAAGAAAGTCTCTGAGAGAGCTGAATTGTTTGATCCTTTTGAGGAGCGGCTAAGAACGTACTGACCGCAAATGGATGGGAACAATAGCAGATAGCTCTGTGATGAGAAGGGTTCTTAATCCCTCAGACATTTCCTGGCAAAGAAATATATATTTAGACAAAAATATAGGCAGAGTTTTCATCTTGATGCTTGGCATAATGCAAATATAGGGATTTCCTTTTTCTTTTTCTTCATTTTTCTTTCAACAAAGGGGGAAAATTCAGAATAATTAAAAAGGCTTCCTTTCATTAGATAACAGAACTCTTTAACTTGAGAGAATCAGCAAAATGTTCCATGGCTATAAGGGCTTTTTGTATTTATTGTGATGTAATTGCTTGATAAACAGTGTCTGAGGAAAGCAAGTAGTTCGGGTCAAGAGACCATAAATAAGGCACCACCCAATAGAAAAAAAAATCAAAATCTTTTGTAGTATTTGTTTTGAAACATTTAAGAAAATTCATACTTAAACCTAAGGTGAATGTAGCAAGACAATTATTATTCCTGTGGTATGCACTTCCTTTCTGTTTGAGGAAGCCATTTCATTTACTGGCCAAAAATGTTAACAGAATAAAATTGTGGGTATGGTAGCATATAGACATCTATTCACAAGTGTGCAGTGACACTGTTTCTTACAGACATTCAGTAAACGTCGATTTTCTCACCAGTGGTTTCCAGGGCTTCTCTTCCAGTACCTAGGTTCTGTTTTCCTATGGCACTTGAAATGGAAAGAGATGAAGGCAAGGGAACTTCTTTTTCAGAATGTTGCTTATATCAAAGGGATGGCAAATAAGATAATATTTACCCCAAACAGTTACTCTTCTCAAATCCCTGAGATTCTTTAGAATGTACTATTTATTTAAAAATAAATTTGGTCTTGGGGCACCTGGGTGGCTCAGTTGGTTAAACGTCTGGCTTCGGCTCAGGTCATGATCTCACGATTCGTGGGTTCAAGCCCCAGGTCGAGCTCTATGCTGACAGCCAGCTCAGAGCCTAGGATTCTGTGTCTCCCTCTCTCTCTGACCCTCCCCTGCTCACACTCTCTCTCTCTCTCTTTCTCTCTCTCAGAAATAAATTTTAAAAAATAAATTTGATCTTGACAGTATCTATAACAACTTGTTAATATCCTCTTCTTTTCCCTTAAGGACTATGGTTCCCAAACTTTACTTTGGGTCTGCCTCCAGAATTCTGATTCTGTAGGTTTTGAGTGGGGCTCCAGATTTACATTTCTAACAAGCTCACAGTGTGTGTGGGTGTCTAGGTGGTACTGGGTGGTGAGTTGTGGAAGTCCTTAGTCCTTTCTTCTCCAAGGAAAGAATTCAGTCGAGAGACTCGATAGAGAGTTAAAGTAACAAACTTTTTTTTTTTTATGTTTATTTATTTATTTTGAGAGAGTGCATGTGCAAGCAAGCTAGGGAGGCTCAGAGAGAGAGAGAGAAAGAGAAAATCCCTAAGCAGTTTCCATGCTGTCAGCAGAGAGTCACACAGGGGGCTACAACTCACCAACCATAAGATTCACTGAGTTTCTCATTGTGTTATTTTATATAGGTGTTTTTTTGGTCTTCTCCCTCTCATCTTGTTATTATTGCTCTACACTTATATCTGCTTTGGTTTCCTTCACTCCAGCCTTTTGCCCGAGTTGGTGTTAGCTATTTTCCCATGAGCACACAAGCACAACCCATGGGGTGGGGGTGGGACCCAAACCATAATGAAAATGTATTATAATTATATTATAATAGCCTGAGGTTACTAAGGAAGAAGGTCTTTCTTAAGTTTGCATGCTCTAAGATTGGAGAATTCCCTGTAGCTGGTATCTTCTGCTTATCACTTGTATTAAACCACAAAAAGGGGCTGATCTAAAGGAAATAGAGAAGTCATTGCATGGAGACCTGGTGGCTCCTAGCAGTTATCCATCTATCATCCTTTTCTCCCCTCCTGCTCATGCCTATATACCTGATAACTGTCTACTCTAACATAGGAACCATTCTTTGACTGTCTCATGTTAATGATTTTCAAGCATCACTGTACCTTCCAAACCATGGAGAGCTTTCAAAAATTCCATAAAACTGACTGCACTCCAGACCAATTAAATCAGAATTCTGGGGTGTGTTGGGGAGGGTGAGACCTGGCATCAGAATTGTTAAAGCTTCCCAGGTGATTCCAGTATGTGTGCAAGTGTGAGACCTCTGCCTTAAGGTCTGCTGACTGGCAGCTAGATACACTTGGCATAACTAATAATTTCCAGTAAGCTGCCTGTGTACCTGGGCTAGTTTCACAAGGTCTCCGTGAACTCCTTCCCTGGAGTCAAAGTCTTGTGTGAAATGAGAAATAAGACAGCACTATGCAAATATAATTTTCATCATCAAATTTGCAGCAAACATTTTGACATGTATGGCTTTAACAAAGGGTAGAAATTTCTCCATGTGTCACTTGGTGCGAAACTAAAAATTAATTATTAGAGCTGAACTTTGCACACTAGCATAAGAAGATGGAAAAGATACTTTTACTTTCAAAATGTCTTTTGGGATTATGCTGAAACATTATGATATAACCCAGGATCCCAAAATCAACTTTTGTGAATATTTAGATTCTTTTATGTAGAATCAACTTAAAATGGGTAAACTGATTATAAATTGATTTTATTTAAGCTACAGCATTAGGTTTCTGTTTCTTTGTCATTGCTGAAGTCACCAGAAGCTTTCTCATCAAGAATGTTCCCCTTGACGTTGGCAGATAATTGTAATATATAAAATTATAAATAAAAATATATAGTTAGATAAAACCATAGAAGGCCATTCTGAAGATAAATTAGTCAAGGATTTATGAATTTTTTGATGATACATAGTTATCTGAGTTTAAGAGAAGCCATGAGTTTATGCACTTGCTGTGTGACCTTGGGTAATTCACTTAAACTTTTTAATGCTTAGTTTTTTGTCTTCAAATTAGGGTAATGACATCTACTAATGAGTACTGGGAGTATGAAGTGAGATAATTATATAACAGTGTTTGCTAAACATAAATATATCATGTTTAAGATAAAACACATAAGTAATATGATTGTTTTTCAGTAAATGGTAATAAATGTAAGTGAATATTCCCTAGGTGGCAAGACTCTTGAGGGTAGGGGTTATATTTGAATCCCCACTATATAGTACAGGGCTTGGGACACAGGAAAAGCACAATTAATGATTGCTGAGTAAATTGCCATTTTCACTTAGTCCCTTCTATGACCAGTAACTGAGGTTTATGTGAAAACAAGGTAGTAAGCTAGGAAACAAAACTTTTCATGGTGTGAATATAACTGATCTCTGAGGATTAAAGTTCTGCATTTTTCCTCATTAGCACCAGAATCTAAGCTCCTCAGTTAATGGGATCAGACACAAATTTATACATATGTAAGCTACATCTTTCCCTTTTGTGCTGTAAGCTCTTTTAATTTAAAAGCCAAATAGCTACTAGAGAAAAATAACTTTTATGTTATCAGAGGGATTGGCAGTTGACACATTTCATTTTTCCTATGGCCTAAACTGCTTTTCTGTAGTAAATTAGACATTGGATAGTGAGTTACTAATCTTTTTAGGCCATGTGATAAATAAGCACCTAAAACTTCAATGATTCTTTATGAAGCCCTCATTTTCTGTAGCACGTGGAAGGTAGGCAGGAGCCAGAGAGAGACTCTGTATCATCATCACTTTGGGTATTTATCTTTCTGATACTGAAAGGAAAAATATTTGTGTGGGAGTGGAGGCAGGGAGATCAAACTGATTCATACATTTCTAGGCGTATATGGGTATGGATAGAGTTGCACTACAGAAGCCAGTTTATTAAATTGGGAATAAGGAATCGTGTTCTTCATTTATCAAAGGTCTTTTATCAAATTAAGAACAAGGAACCTTTAAAGGAGACAAGTCATCCTAAAGGAAAGGAAATTGAGAGAGTAGAAGTTGGGTGTAAGAATAGTTTTTTGATCATTTGAAAGGATGGAAAGTTTTATGTATGACCCATTCTCTGATATTAGTCCAGCCTTGTTATCAACTGAATTGTGTGCCTTCCCCACCCTCATTCATATGTTGGAGCCCTAACCTTCAAAATGTCATCTTTAGAGATAGGGCCTTTAATAAGGTAATTCAGGGTAAATAAGGTCATATGGGTGGGATCCTAATCCCATAGTACTGCTGTCCTTACAGAACTGCTTGGACACAGAGAAGAGACCATTTGAGGACACAGTAAGGACACACTTCTCTAACTGAAGAGAGATATCTCACCAGAAACCAACCCTACTTATATTTTTCTACTGCAAAACTGTAAAAAAATATATTTCTGTTGTTTAAGCCACCCAGTCAGTGACATTTTGTTATGGCAGCCCCGGCATACTCATTCAGGGCCCTCTTAGTCTGTTCATGCTACTATAACAAAAATACCAGGGACTAAGTGGCTTAAACATCAAACACTTACTTTTGAGAGTTCCAAGATCAAGGTGTCAGCAGATTCTGTGTCTTATGACGGCCTGCTTCTCGGTCTTATATGGCAGTCTTCCTGCTGTGTCCTCATGTGACAGAAGACGTGAGAGGATTCTCTGGGGCATCTTTTATAAAAGCACTCATCCCATTTACGAGAAATCCACCTTCATGATCTAATCACTTCCCAAAGGCCTCACTTCCTAATACTGTGACATTAGGGGTTAATATTTCAGCACATGAATTTTGAGGGGACACAAACATTCACTCTATAATAAAGGCTGTTTTAGGTTTGTATTTGAACCTTAGAGAAAAAGGAGTAATTGTCAAAGAAAAGAGCTATATTTAAAATTTCTCTAACATCATAACAGAGGGTAGTACAAAAATGAGGATGATAAGAATTACTCACTTTCTAGTCAGAGCAGCTTCAAAACCAAAAATGACCACAGCGGCATGAATGGCAAGAATCCCAGGGGCAAAACCAGAAAACAGCACAGCAGCATGTCTTGGTATATTGAAATCATTTCCATGCAGTTGAGCTTAGCACAGTTTATCTTATGTGAGTACCAGTTGGAGATCAACCAGTATCTGTGGGATGGCTACAGCAGGGAAGGCCTTGGTTGTTACTCACAGAGACAGGGACCCAAACCTAAGAGAAAAGGAGAACATGAGTAATTAAGAATTAATTAGGAGGTGGTTCAAAATGACACCATAGGAAGATTCTGAACTCACCTCTTCCTATGGACAGAGCAAATCTACAACTACATTTAGAACAATTCCCTCTGAAAAAGGCTTGAAAATTAGTTGAATAGTTTCTCCACAACAAAGAATGAAAGAACAACATAAAGGTGGATTAGAGAGGCAGAGATGAAGTCTCACCAACTAATCCCCCAACCCCTATTGTGGAAACCCACAATTGGGAGTGATATCACAAATATGGGGCTTCTCCATGAGGAGAGAGATGTTTCTGCACCACATCAGGCACCTCAACCCTTGGGACCGACATAGAGGGACAAGCCCCTCAAACTGAAACCCAGGGGAGCATAGGACTGTGGGGGAATGGAGATTTCTCTTATAAAGGGCTCACGTATGGACTCACTAGCCCTGGGACCCAGTACAAAAGCAGCAGTTTGAAAAGCATCTAGACCACATGTGAATGAGATTTATTTTTTAATCTTAAAATGTCTACCAGAGGAGCAGGAGCCTGTTGGAATTCTCTTCAGGGACAGAGACACCGGTGGGCATAATATTTTACTTTTCCTTTCTACCTTGCTAATGCCAGCATTAGCAGAAGTCATTTTTGCACTCTCCTAACCTGCTAAGCACCGGTAGGTGTGCTTACTCAGCACTGCCCTTGTGGTCTCACCAAAACTCCCAGTTTTTACAACTGTTGCCAAAGGGACACCTGCAGACTCTCTGCACTGGAGTCCAGTAGGATCTACAATTGCTGTTCCACCAAACAGTATATATTTGCATACATTCAAAGTGGCTGCCTAGGGGACTATCTTCCAGTCAGCCTGAATCTAGGTGCTGACTGAAATCCTCCTCCCTCTGTAACATTCACAGATCTTGGTATACAATTGAGACCTATCAATAACTGGGACCCATCAAGAGTAAATCAGGCTGCTTAGACAATTGAAAGGTTTAAGAGACAACCAAGAGCTAGGGCACATTTCAATGATAAAGTTCATCTCCTACACAAGACCACTTCTTCAAGATGGGGAAAGCAAGCAGTTTTGCCTAATATATAGGAAAAAAACACAGAGTCAAGTAAAATGAAGAAACAAAAGAATCTGTTCCATATGAAAGAACAAGATAAAATACTAGGAAAAAAAACCTTAGTGAAATAGAGATATGTAATGAGCTCAAAGCTTATTGGACTTGGGAGAAGAGTGGATGAACACAATGAGAACTTCACAAAGAGGTAGAAAATAGAAGAAAATACCAAACAGAAGTCACAGAGATGAAAAATATACTAGAAGGTTTCAACAGAAAACTAGATGGAACAAAAGAAAGGATCAGTGATCTAGAACAGTAGAACTTAACCAAACAAAACAGCAGAAAGAAAAAAAGAATTTAAAAAGTGAAGCTAGCTTAAGCAACTTGTAGGACAACACCAAGTGGAATAACATTCACATTACAGGGGTCCCAGAAGGAGAAATCAGAGAGAAAAGGATAAGTGTATTGAAAAAAATAATGCCTGAAAATTTACCTAATCCGGGGAATAAGGCATCCAGTTTCAGGATGCCTAGAGAGCTCCAAATAAGGTGAACCCATAAGAGTTAATATTCAAAATACATAAAGAACTTATACAATTCAACAACAACAAAAAACAAATAATCTGATTAAAATGTGAGCAGAGGACCTGAATAGATGTTTTTCCAAAGACATACAAATGGCCAACAAATGGACACATGAACAGATGTTTAACATCACTAATCGTCAGGGAAATGCAAATCAAAACCACAATGAAATATCACCTACAACTGTCACAATGGCTGGAGACAAAAACATAAGAAATAACAAGTGTTGATGGGAATATAGAGAAAAAGGAAACTGTACGCTGCAGCCACTGTGTAAAACAGTGTGGAAGTCTCTCAAAAAATTAAAAATACAAATACCATATAATCCAGTAATTCTACTACTGGGTATTTACTGAAACAAAATCAAGCCACTAATTTGAAAAGATATACGCACTCCTATGTTTATTGAGACATTATTTACAATAACCAAGATATGGAAGCAACCTAAGTGTCCATAGATGATTGATGCATGGATAAAGGAGATGTGGTATATATAATGGAATATTACTCAGCCATATAAAAGGTTGAGCTCTTGTTATTTGCAACAACATGGATGCACCTAAAAAGTATTATGTTAACTGAAATATATCAGAGAAAGACAAATACCATATGATTTTACTTATTTATTGAATCTAAAAAACAAAACAAAACAAATAAGCAAAAACAGAAACAGACCCATCTGTAAATAGAGAAAAAAACTGATGATTTTCAGGGGGGTGGGAATTGGGGGATACGAAAATGGGGGATGGAGAGTAGGAGATGTAGGCCTCCAGTTACGAAATGAATAAGTATAGAGAAAAAAATGTGCCACATAGGGATTATAATCAATGGTATTGTAATAATGTTGTGCGATGACAGATGGAAGCTACACTTGTGGTAAGCATAGCATAATGTATAGACTTGTCAAATCGCTGTATTGTGCACATGAAACTAATGTAACATTATGTGTCAACTATACTTTAAATAAAAAAAAAGATGAACTCAAAGGGAATGACACCAAGATGCATTATAATTAAAATGTCAAAAGTTAAAGATACAATCTTCAGTGCTGCAAGAGAAAACAACTTATTATGTATAAGGGAACTCCCATAAGACTATGAGAAAATTTCTCAGCAGAAACTTTGCTGGCCAGAATGGTGTGACTGGATATATTCAAAGTTGGTTGACGAATGGAAACTTCCAACCAAGAAAACTCTACCCTACAAAGTTATCATTCAGAATTGAAGGAGAGATAAAGAGTTTTCCAGACAAGCACAAATTAAAGGAGTTTATCACCACTAAATGCCCTTATATGAATATAAAAGGTGCTTCTTTAGGCTGAAAAGAAACTAATTAGTAACAAGAAAACATACAAAAGTAAAAGTCTCACTAGTAAAGGTAAATATGCAGTAAAGATATATACAGTAAAAATATACAGTAAAGATATGGAACGAATCACTTATAAAGCTAGTATGAAGGTAATTTCTCTTTCATTTCCGATCTTATTTGAATGCTCTTTTTTTCTTAATGAGTCTCAGAAAAGATTTGTCAGTTTTATTTATCTTTTCAAAGAATGAGCTCTTAGTTTCATTGAACTTTTCTACTGTCTTTTTAGTCTCTATTTCATTTATTTCAGTTCTGATCTTTATTATTTCTTTCCTTCTACTAACTTTGGACTTTGTTTGTTCTTCTTTTTTCTGGTTCCTTTAGGTGTAAAGGTGGATTTTGTATTTGAGATTTTTCTTGTGTCTTGAAGTCGGCCTTTATTGTGATAAACTCCCCTCTTAGAACTGTTTTTGCTGCAACCCAGAGATTTTGGTATGTTATATTTCAATTTGCATTTATCTCAAGGTATTTTTTTATTTCTCTTTTTGATCATGGTATCTCCCCTGCCAGGTAAGTATTTTTTTTAAATTTCTCTTTTGATTTCAATTGACCCATTAGTTGTTCAGTAGCATGCTGTTTAATCTCCACTTTTTTGTGATTTCTCAGTATTCTTCCTGTAATTGATTTCTAGTCTCATACTACTGTGTTCAGAAAAGATGCTTGATATGATATTAACCTCCTTAAATTTATTAAGACTTGTTTTGTGGCCTAATATTTGATCTATCTTGGAGAATGTTCCATGTGCACTTAAGAAGAATATGTATTCTGCTGCTTTTAGGTATATAGATATATATATATGTTACAACTAATACAAAAGAAATATGAAGGATCATAAGAAACTACTATTAACAGTTATATGCCAACAGTTTGGACAGCTAGAATAGATAAATTTCCAGAAACATTCAATTTTTAAAGACTTAATGATGAAGAAATAAAAAATCTAAATAGATTGATTACCAGTTATGAGATGAAATTAGTAATCAAAAACATACCAACAAACAGAAGTCCAGGCTCATTGGTGAACTTTATCAAACATTTAAAGATTTAATATCTGTTTTTCTCAAATTCTTCCAAAAATTGAAGAGGAGGGAATAATACATCCAAATTCATCTTGTGAGGCTAGCATTATTTTGATACCAAAACCAAATTAGGATACCAGAAAAAAAGGAAAATTACAAGTCAGTATCACTGATGAACATAAGTGCAAAAATTCTCAACAAAATATTAGCAAACTGAATTCAACAATACATTTAAAGGTTCATATACCATAGTCAAATAGGATTATTCCAGAGATGTAAGGATTCACAAATCAATTAACATGATATACTACATTAACAAAATGAAGGATGAATGCATATGATCAACTCAGCAGGTGCAGTAAAAGCATTTGACAAAATTTTGCATATAAAAAAAACTGTCAACAAAGTGAGTCGAGATGAAATGTACCTCAACAGAAAAAAGCCATATATAACAAATCCACATCTAGTATATACTCAACAGTGAAAAGCTAAAAGCTTTTCCATTAAAAACAGAAGCAAGACAGAGATCCCACTCTCACCACTTTTATTCCACATAGTATTGGAACTCCTAGCCAGAGCAATTAGGTAGGAAAAAGAAATAAAAGGCACCTAAATTGGAAAGGAAGAACTAAAACTGTTGCTAATTGCAGATAATATGATTTTATATATAGAAAAGCTTAAAGACTACCCAAAACTTTTAAAACCTGTTTACCAAATATTATGAGCCTCTGATGAATGAAATTTAAGAAGACACAAATAAATAGAAAGTTACTCCATGCATTTGGATTGGAAGATTTAATATTGTTAAAATGTCCATATTATTCAAAGCAGTCTACCAATTGAATATAATCCTTATCAAATTGCTAATGACATTTTTCACTGAAATCGAACAAATAATCCTAAAATTTGTATGGAATCATAAGACCTCAAATAGCCAAAGCAGTCTTGAGAAAGAACAAAGCTGGAGACCTCACACTCCTTGATTTCAATCTTTATTGCAAAGTTAGTGTAATCAAAACAGTATGGTATTGGCATAAACTGAAACATAGATCAAGAGAACATAAGAGAAAGCCCAGAAATAAACCCATGCATATTTGGTTAATTAATTTATGAGAAAGGAGGCAACAATATACAACGGGGAAAGGACAATATTTTCAATAAATAGTGCCATCAAAACTGGAAAACTACATGAAAAGAATGAAACTGGATCACTATCTTATAGCATATACAAAATAACCTGAAATGTATTTAAGACTGAATGTAAGACCTGAAACCATAAACTCCTAGAAGCAAACATAGGTAGTAAATCCTTGCCATTGGTCTGGGCAATAATAGTTTGGACCTGACTCCAAAGGCAAGGGCAACAGAAGGAAAAATAAACAATTAGGACTACCTCCAATTAAAAAGCTTCTGCACCTTGAAGGAAATCATCAATAAAATGAAAAGTCTACTTACTGAATGGGAGATTTTTGAAAATCATATATCCAATAAGGAGTTAATATCCAAAATAGATAAGGAATTCACTTATACAAATCAGTAAAAAAAAAAAAAAATTAAAAATGGGCAGGAGATTGGAATAGACATTTTTCCAAAGAAGATATACAGATTGTCGACAGACACATGGAAAAAATGCTCAGTATCACTAATTATCAGGGAAGTATAAATCAAAGCCTCAATGAGATATTATCTCATATCACCTCCGTCAGAATGGCTGTTGTCAAAAAGACAAAAAAATAGTAAGTGTTGGTGAGGATGTGGATAAAAAGAAACCTTTGTGCACTTTTGGTTGGAATGTAAATTAGTACAACTAGTATGGAAAACAATATGAAGGTTCCTCAAGAAATTAAAAATAGAACTGTCCTAAAATTATCCAGCAATTCCACTTCTGAATGTTTATTCAAAGAAAATGAAAACACTAATTTGAAAGGATATATGCACTTTATGTTCATTGTAATGTTATTTACAACAGCCAAGATATGGAAACAACCTAAGTATTGTAGATAGATGAATGGATAAAGATGATGTGATATATGTACATACATACCCAAAGGAATATTACTCAGCCATAGAAGTAAATAAAATTTTGTCATTTGTGACAACATGGATGAACCTTGAGAGTATTACGGTAAATGAAATAAGTCACATGAAGAATGAAAATTCCTTATGATTTCACTATATGTGTATGTAAAATACAAAACAAATGAACAAATAAAACAAATCAAATCTCATAGAGGCAGAGTACAGATTGGTGGTTGCCAGAGGTAAGGAGATAGGGGTATGTGGGAAATGGGTTAAGGTGATCAAGAAGTGCACATTTCCAGTTATAAAATAAGTCATGGGGATATAATGTATAGCATGGTGACTATAGTTAATATTGTATTACATATTTGAAAGTTGCTAAAAGAGTAGATATTGAATGTTATCATGAAAAAATAATGTTTTGTAACTCTGTAAAGTGATGGAGAGTAACTAAACTTATTTTGGTAATCATTTTGCAATATATACCTATATAGAATTATTTTGTTGTATACCTGAAATTAATATAATGCTATATGTCAATTATACTTCAGTAAACAAACAAAAAACAAACAAAAAACCCAACTAATTGCTTCTTCTGAACACATATGAAACACCTCCTGGAAAGCTCCTAAGATAACTCTAAAATGAAGAAACTTTGAAGTGATATTGCTTTTAAAAGCATTTTTAAGGGCGCCTGGGTGGCTCAGTCAAAGTGTCCGACTTTGGCTCAGGTCATGATCTCACTGCTGGTGGGTTCAAGCCTTGTGTCAGGCTCTGTGCTGACAGCTCAGAGCCTGGAGCCTGCTTTGGATTCTGTGTCTCCCTCTCTCTCTGCCCCTCCCCCACTCACACTTTACCTCTCTCTCAAAAATGAATAAATGTTAAAAAATTTTTTTTTAATTTTAATGTTTTTTATTCTTTTTTTTTTTTTTTTGAGAGAGAGAGAGAGTGTGCCGATAGGGCAGGTGCAGAGAGAAACAGAGACACAGAACCCAAAGCAGGCTCCATGCTCTAAGCTGGCAGCACATAGCCCTATGCAGGGCTCAAACCCATGAACTGTGAGATCATTACTTGAGCTGAAGTTGGTTGCTTAACCGACTGAGCCACCCAGGCTCCTCAAAATCATTTTGAGACTTTGTTGTGGTTGTGAGTGTGAATTTATTTCGTTAATCTAATGAAACAATGTCATGACACATATAGAATGGCAGTATTAATATGAATGTTGTAGAAGTTGGCATCAGGAGGAATGCAATGCATTCCTGTTGCCCCTATATTCAGTTGAGGAAATTGGGCATGAGGAAGGTTATAGAATTTACCCAGGGTCATCTAGGTAGTGTTTCTGAAAACCAGAATACAAGTAGGTGTGTTCAACTCCAAAGTCCACATTTTATACACCGCCATTGTTAACCTGTTAAAATTTCTGAGCTTTTTCCTTTTTTTAAAAAATTTTTTAACGTTTTATTTGTTTCCGAGAGAGAGAGCGTGAGAAGGGGAGGGTCAGAGAGAGAGGGAGACACAGAATCTGAAACAGCCTCCAGGCTCTGAGTTAGCTGTCAGCACAGAGCCTGATGCAGGGCTCGAATCCATGAACTAACTGTGAGATCATGACCTGAGCCGAAGTTAGCTGTCCAGCCAACTGAGCCACCCAGGCACCCCAAAATTTCTTAGCTTTTTCATTTTGTTTTTCCTGTTGTGTGTAAAGGAGGAAATATAAGTAGTTGTTTTAAGGTATTATAAACATAATGCAAACTGTTTCCATGTCCCCTAAGTTGTGGAAGGACTTTGCCTACTCCTGGTGTCACTGAACATCGTTGTTATTCCTTCATTCATGATATAACTGAATGATATAGCCTTTACTGTGTTCCAGGCATTGAGGATGTAGTAATAAACAAAACAGGCATAGCATGAAATGAACAAGTCAAAGGATAAAAGATATACCATAAGGAATATAGTCAATGGTATTGTAATAGTGTCGTATGGAGACAGAGGGTAGCTACACTTGTGGTGAGCATGATTTAACTCATAGAGTTGTTGAATCAGTATGTTGTATACCTGAACTAATGTAACATTGTGTGTTAACTATACTCAAATTACAAAAAAAGTAGACATAGCCTTTCCCTTACGTAGTTTGGAAATATTAAGCAAATTATCATACCAGTAAAATATGTAACTAAAGCTTTTTTAATGTTTACTTTTGAGAGAGATAGATAGAGCAGCACAAGGGCAGAAAGAGAGGGAGACAGAGGATCTGAAGCCAAATCTGTGCTAACAGCAGAGCCCAATGAAGGGCTTGAACCCATGAAATGTGAGACTGTGACCTGAGTTAGAGTTGGGCACCTAACCAACTTTGCCACCCAGCCACCCCAGTAAACTATGTAATTAAACATGGTGATAATAGCTCTAAAAAAAGGTCAGGAGAGGCATGGAATAATAACAGAGATGAAAAGGTGGAGAGGAAGGAAAGCTTTCTTTATAATACCTGTATTGATATCTAAGAAAAGACCTGTTAGATGGGTGGGATCATTTAAGTGAAGCTTTATGGCCCAAATAACATGGTCCCTGACTCATCTGGAACTTCAGCTTTCCCTTATGCTTGTTATATCCCAACCACACTTGCCTTCACTCTGGTCCTAAAATAAGTGAAGCTTTGGGAAAACTCACCTCCAGGCAGGCAGAAAGAAGAACATCACTCATCATAGGGAAATAACAACTACATTGAGATACTACCTCATACCAGTCAGAGTGGCTAAAATTAACAACTCAGGAAACAACAGATGTTTGCAAGGATGTGGAGATCATTTAATTCATAAAGGCTTGTAACACCAGTATTTTACAGATGAAGAAACTGAGTCAAAGAATGGGATTCAGGTCCTCAAACTCAAAACCAATGTTTGTAGTCAAGTTTATCTGATCCCAAAGTATGTACCCTTTTTGTTTACAACATAGTTCTTTTGCTAGGTCATTTAACTTTTGGCTAGATTTTCTACTTTAATTAGACTATATTATTGTTGATTTAAGGTTCTTCCAGATCATTCCCCCTCTGGATTATATCCAGAGAATATTTGCAAATTAATCTTTGTTTTTCCTAGTATTATGAAAAATGTAGTATAACAAGAAAATGTTTCATATAGACAAGTATAAAACTTGTAGGAGATACTAAAAATAAACTTTACTTATGTTTTAGATGGATTGTCTAGTCACATGTCCTTTCTTATTCTGTGAGAGTTTTGAGAAAAATCAGTGCAGGTATGAGTGGAGTAGTAATGTCTATATTTCCATATACAGCATAATTAGTTCTTTAAGCTAATTTTAATGATAATATGTTATTCTGTAATCAATTAAACTCCATTTCAATGACATCCTGTTAGAATAGTGCTTGGCTTTATGTAGAAGGAATGAATGAGCTAGATAAGGCATCTCATCCATACCTGTGATATCTGATGTCAGATATCACTCAGACTGGTTACATTGGCAATAAAAAGTATTGAAATTTCACGTTGATTAAAAGAATTGAAGGAATTAAATATTTTAAGGCATACAGTTTTTTTCCTTTGATCTGCATTTGCTGATGATCAAACCAGTTTGCCACATAATAACCAAGACATATAGTACTGTCTTTAGTCATGGCACCTGTATGTGTAAATTACCTTCCCAAAAATAAGTAATAGTGAAAAAATGAATAAACTTAGTCACAGTGGACATCATGCACAATAGGATCAAAATGAATTGCTAGTTCATTTCCTATTACATTTTTCCCCATAGTTCTTAGTTGGGGAGACTCTGAGTTTTCAGAAGAAGGCTCTTTCAAGGATTTCTACCCATTACTTCTTTAAAAATGAGGTTTACATAATGTGTTTTCCTTTCTTTCTTTTCTTTTGGAGGAGGGTAGTAAATGAATTTCCTGTTAGTTCAATTAGAATTTATTATGTACTTACTGTTTTTTAAAAATTTTTGAATGTTTATTTACTTTTGAAACAGAGAAGGGCAGAGCATGAGCGGTAGAAGGGCAGAGAGAGAGGGGTACACAGAATCCAAAGCAGGCTCTAGGCTCTAAGCTGTCAGCACAGAGCCTGACATGTGGCTCAAACTCACGAACCTTGAGATCGTGACCTGAGCTGAAGTTGGATGCCTAACTAACTGAGCCTCCCAGGTGCCCCTATTATGCACTTATTCTTTAGTGATAAAGGAACTTAATGTCATTAATAGTTATGATCTTTACATTTTGTTCCAGAGTGGAACATTTACAGAAATTAGATTGTAAATTCTAAATGTTTAAATGCACCTTACTTAGGATTTTTATATAACTGTACTCCTGCTCTGCTTGCTTATTGGTATTTATGTCTGTAAGCTCCTGTTAATTGGTTAACGTTTGTAGAGTGCTTTTGAGATGGAAAAACTAATGATCACTGTACCGTAGGAGGGTGTGGGTGGCTGCTGTGACAACTTACTGCTTGGAGTTTGACTGTGAGGGCTTGCTGTGGGCTCTGCAATTATGAGGAATCCCTGAAGAGTTCTATGTCCCTGTTTCTCAAAGGCTTTTGTTTTTGATTCCCCTGGTGTGGTTAAGTCAGTCTGGACATAATAAAATCATCATTCCTGCAAAGCTGTGAGAGAAAGGCTCTTCAAAGATTTCTTACTCACTTTACCAGTAGAGTTTGCTCTCATGCAGTTGGACAGTATCTATATTCCACTATGAAATAAACCATAATAATAATAGGAATACATTAAAGTTCAGAAAAGCTGTTGTTCTTAAAAATTAGGGACATATGTTTTATTATTCTATCTTTTTCCCCTTGCAGCATAAGCTCAATAGGAGCCACAAATTTATTTCTTTATTTTTGAAATAAAGGACATATATTTGTCAAAAAGTTGTTTTGAGATGTAGGACATGTAAAACAGGCACCCTCCTACACTGTTGGCGGGAATGTAAACTGGTGCAGCCCCTCTGGAAAACAGTGTGGAGGTTCCTCACAAAATTAACAATAGAACTCCCCTATGACCCAGCAATAGCACTGCTAGGAATTTACCCAAGGGATACAGAAATGCTGATGCATAGGAGCACATGTACCCCAATGTTCATAGCAGCACTCTCAACAATAGCCAAAACATGGAAAGAGCCTACGTGTCCATCAACGGATGAATGGATCAAGAAGATGTGGTTTATCTATACCATGGAATACGACATGGCAATGAGAAAGAATGAAATCTGGCCATGTGTAGCAACATGGATGGACCTTGAGGGTATTATGCTGAGCGAAATAAGTCAGGCAGAGAAGGACAAATATCATATGTTTGCACGTATAGGAGGATTAGGAGGAACTTAACTGAGGACCATGGGGGAGAAGAAGGGGGGAAATGGTGGGGGAAAGGGAGAGAGGCAAACCATGAGAGACTCTTGAATGCTGAGAACAGATTGAGGTGGGGGGGGGGGGGGGGGAGATGGGCATAGAGGAGGGCACTTGTGGGAATGAGCACTGGGTGTTATATGGAAACCAACTTGACAATAAACTATTTGTAAAAAAAAAATGTAGGACATGTATTTGTCAAAAAGTTTACAAAGAAAAATGTAATTGTGAAATGACAAAATTTTCCATCCATTTCTACAACATACTTATTGTCAAAGGGAAAAGAGTTTTTTTAAAAAATTGAAATTAAAATTTAAAAATTTGAGGGCTGCTATGCGGCTCAGTCAGTTAAGCATTCTACTCTTGGTTTCAGCTCAGTCATGATCTCATGCCCTCTTGGCCCTGCTGTTGCTCAAAGACTTTGACTCTATGTCCTGTCATGAACTAGCTCAATGAGCAGAGATACTACAGAGGTGGCTATGGCTCCACCCAGGCCACCTTCATGGTGTTCCAAGCCTTGGCCCAATACCAGAAGGATGTCCCTGACCACAAGGACCTGAACCTGGGTGTGTCCATTAACCTACCCAGCTGTAGCTCTGCCATCAAGTACACGATCCTCTGGGAATCTGCTAGCCTCCAGCGGTCAGCAGAGACCAAGATAAATGAGGACTTTGTAGTAACACCTAAGGGAAAAGGACAAGGTACCTTGTCAGTGGTGACAGTGTACCATGCCAAGCTCAAAACCAAACACACCTGCAAGAAGGTTGACTTCAGGGCGGATATACAACGAGCTCTTGAAGACATCAAGAGGCCTCAGGCTGCCCTGAACACCATGATCCTTGACATCTGTACCAGGTACCTGGGAGACAAGGATGCTACCATGTCGATCTTGGATATATCCATGATGACTGGCTTTTCTCCTGACACTGGTGACCTTGACCTGTTGAGCAATGGCACCAACAGATACATCTCTAAATATGAGCTGAACAAGGCCGTCTCCCATAAGAACACCCTCATCATCTACTGGACAAGATCTCACATGACCAAAAGGACTGTCTGACCTTCAAAGTGCACCAGTATTTCAACGTGGGGCTTATCCAGCCCAGGTCGGTCAAGGTGTACTCCTACTACAACCTGCATCTGGTTCTACCACCCAGACAAAGAAGACGGTTTACTGAGCAAGCTCTGTCACAAGGACATGTGCTGCTGTGCTGAGGAGAACTGTTTCATGCACCAGGTGGATGAAAAGATCACCCTGGCCGAGCATCTGGACAAGGGCTGTGAGCCGGGAGATGACTACGTGTACAAGACCAGACTTCTCAAGAAGGAGCTGTCAGAAGACTTTGACGATTACATAATGGTCATCAAGCAGATCATCAAATCAGGCTCTGATGAGATGCAGCCTGGGCAGGAACGCAGGTTCATCAGCCATGTCAAGTGCAGAGAAGCTCTGAAGCTGCAGGAGGGAAAACACTACCTCATGTGGGGCATCTCTGCCGACCTGAGGGGAGAGAAACCCAACGTCAGCTACACCATCGGGAAGGACCCCTGGGTGGAGCTGTGGCCGGAGGTCGACGAATGCCAAGATGAGGAGAATGAGAAGCAGTGCCAAGATCTGGCCAACTTCACTGAGAACATGATTGTCTTTGGCTGTCCCAACTGACCCCCCCCAGAGCCCCCACAATAAAGCTTCACTTAGAGTTCAAAAAAAAAAAAAGTTACTGAGGTAGTGAACCTCAGCAGTCTTTAACCATGTAACAAAAAAAAAAAAAGAAAAAAAGCTGCCTACTTAGAGTGGGTTTCAAAAGTGGTAAAGCAGGTAAAACTGACAGCACATAAAACTGACCCCTTAGCAAGGAGCTAACTTTAGTTTTGTCCAAAATAGTACATTTTGGTACCCATTGTTGAAGTGAAGATTTGTTCTGAAGTTCAGCCATATTTATCAAACTTTTAAAATCTTAAAAATTTTAAAGCTTATAAAATTAGAAAATGCTTCAGAGTAATGAGGAATACAAAAAAGCTCAGTAAAAGATATTTTTACATCAATTTTTACATAATCAAGAAAAATTAGAGAAAGCCAAATGGCCCAAAATTTAGACTATTTCAACAAATTATTGTACAGCCATTTAAGGTGACATTGTGCCACCATTATGACAACATGGGGAATGCTTATGCTATTATATTAAGTAAACAAAAAAGAGAATAGAAAATTAAGTATAAAATATGTTCTTAACTATGTAAAATATTCATATAAACTGCTTAGAGGGAAATATAGTAAAGCACTAAGAATAATTTGTTTCTTCCTTAATGATTACTTCATATTTTTAAAAGTTTTTATGATGAACAATTGTTTTTCCTTCTTAAATAGATACTTAAAATATACAAAAGTATGGGGGTGCCTGGGTTGCTCAGTCGGTTGGGTGCCCGACTTCTACTCAGGTCATGATCTTGTAGTCTGTGGGTTTGAGCCCTGTGTAGGGCTCTGTGCTGACAGCTCCCTCCCTCTCTGACCCTTCCCTGCTCATGCTGTCTCTCTCTGTCTCTCAAAAATAAATGTTAAAAAAAATTTTTTTAAATATACAAAAGTATGGAGAATGATATAAAATAACAGACAACCTTGTATCTACATGTTATTTTAAAATCTTATTTGCTTAGATATTTTCAGGTGTTTTTTGTTCTTGTTTCATTTTGTTTATTTGAGAAAAAACATTTGATTTCTCTTTTTTTCGGGGAGGTAACCGCTAGTCTGAGGTTTGTTTTATATTTTTGTCACATGTGAAAACATCCATAAATAACATTTAGTATTATGTGTATTTTAAGGTTATCCATAACAATAGTGGTATACATATTATTCTGCAATTTGTTCACTCACTTATATTTTTAAGATTTATTTATGATGATGTATAGAGAACCAGTTTGTTTTAAAATGCTATAAAG
Source organism: Hyaena hyaena (assembly GCF_003009895.1). Classification (NCBI taxonomy): domain Eukaryota; kingdom Metazoa; phylum Chordata; class Mammalia; order Carnivora; family Hyaenidae; genus Hyaena; species Hyaena hyaena. The sequence continues at coordinate 77,807 of NW_024081826.1, read as the reverse complement.
TATCCCATTATATTGATATACAATCATTTATCTATTTGTTCTCCCAGTAATTCTCCAAGTAGTATACTCTCTTAAATTGTCTTAAATTGTTCTTATAAAATACTGTAATTAATATTCTTTTTAAAATTTTTTTTTAATGTTTTATTTATTTCTGAGAGAGAGAGCACGCAAGCATGGGAGGGACAGAGAGAGAGGGAGACACAGCATCTGAAACAGGCTCCAGGCTCTGAGCTGTCAACACAGAGCCTTATGCAGGGCTTGAACCCATGAACCGTGAGATCATGACCTGAGCTGAAGTCGGATGCTTAACTGACTGAGCCATCCAGGTGCCCCTGTAATTAATATTCTTAAAAATCTTGTACACATTGACGGAGGAACAAGGGGGAGAAGAAGGGGGGAAATGGTGGGGGAAAGGGAGAGAGGCAAACCATGAAAGACTCTTGAATGCTGACAAAAACTGAGGACTGATGGATGTGGGGGGGAGGGGGGATGGGCATGGAGGAGGGCACTTTGGGGATGAGCACTGAGTGTTATGTGGAAACTAATTTGACAATAAACTATTTGTAAAAAAAAAATAAAATAAAATAAAACATTTAAAAATAAATAAATAAAAATCTTGTACACATTTGAGGGTATAATTAGAAGTGGAATCAGTGGTTTGAAAATATTTATAACTTAGATTTTACTGAATTGTTCTCCATTTTATACTCTCAATAGCTGAATACATGAATTAGCATTTCCTGACATTCTTGTCAACACTTGATATTGATAAATATTTGTCAAATGGATAAATAGAATATTTTTAAAGAGTTTTTTTACTTGCCTTTCCCTGTTTACTTTTTTAAAATTTTATTTGAGAGAGAGAGAGAGAAAAAGCACAAGCAGGGGAGGGTCAGAGAGAGAGAGGAAGACACAGAACCCAAAGTGGGCTCCAGGCTCTGAGCTGTCAACACAGAGCCTTATGCAGAGCTTGAACCACGAACCGCGAGATCATGACCAGAGCCGAATTCAGATCCTTAACTGACTGAGCCACCTAGGTGCCTATGCCTTTCCCTATTTATTAGACTTTAGGATTACTTTGATATGAATTTTCTTTTTGCCCATTTTTCTATCAGGTCATTTGTTCATTTACTATTGGTTTTTAAGCATTCATGGTAGAGTTGGAATTCCAATTCTTTGTCATTGTATGTGTTGCAAATTTATTCTCCCAGTCTGTAAATTGTCTTTGTATTTTAAGGTTCTTTTGATGAACAGAAGTTTTAAATTTTTATATAGTGAAATGATTTCACATTTCTCTTAAATGTTTGTATGTTTATTTTGAGAGAGAGAGGCAGAGACAGAGCTCTCATGCACAAGAAGGGGAGGGACAAAGAGAGAAGGAGAGAATCCCAAGCAGGGTACACTCTGCCATTGCAGAGCCCAACATGGGGCTCTATCCCACAGACCGTGAGATCATGACCTGAGCAGAAATCAAGAGTTGGTTGCTTAACTGACTGAGCCACACAGGTGCCCCTTCACATTTTCTTTATAAGTTTAAGGCTTTTTTGTCTTGTTTAAAATGTATGTCACTATCCTGAGGTCATAAACACATTCAATATTTTCTTTTAAAATAATTTATTCTTTGAGGCATCTAGGTGGTTCAGTTGGCTAAGCAACTGACTCTTGGTTTTGGCTCAGGTCATGATCTCACAGTTTGTGGGTTCTAGTCCTGCATTAGGCTCTGTGCTGGTAGTGCAGAGCCTGCTTGGGATTCTCTCCCCTATGCCCTTCTCTCTCTTTCCATCCCCTCCTCTGCTCATGCTCTTTTTTTTCCCTTTCAAAATTAATAATTAAACTTCCAAATAAATAAATAAAAGAATTTATTTTTTTTATGCTGTGATGTAGAAATCTAAGTTTATTCCTTGTATAGCTAACCATTACCCGGATATGATTTATTAAATGGCCTGTCGCTTCCATTCTATGCAATGCTGTCTCTATCTTATGTTAACTTTTCAAATATAAGTGGAGGGTTGTTATTGGCCTTTGCTGTATTTGTCTATTTGATTATTCTTGTAACATTATCATGACTACTTCAGTTTTAAAGTATGTTGGTATTTGTGACAGCAGGACTATCTTAGTTTTCTTTTAATTGTTTTGCCCATACTGGCCATTTTGTTTTTTCATATAAGTTTTATTATCACCATTTAAACTTCTTTAAACAATGCTTTTAAAATTTGGATTGGATGTATAGATTAATTTTTAGGAAGATTGATATGTTTCAAATATTGAATTTTTCCATCTAAGAATAGTTTATTTCATCCTTACTTTGTTCTTTTATATCTTTAATATTTTATGATTATTTATATATCTTTTATTGGATTTTTCCCCATTACTGTGTGTGTATGTGTGTAATATTACTATAAAACTACATTTTATAAATGAAAGTCTCTGGTTTATAAGAACCCTTCATTTTTCCTATATTAATATTTGCACAACCTTGTTGATCTCTTCTATTTTAAGTTGATCTATTGATTCTCTTGGGTTTTCTTTTCTTTTTCTTTTCTCTTTATTTTTTATTAAATTTTTTTTTTTGCTTTTTGTTTTAAAGATCACATACATCTTTGAATTTTTATTATGGAAAATTTTGAATATAGACGCAAAAGTAGAAAGTACTTAAATGCACATAAATCCATCAATCAGCTTTACCTGTCAGCAATATTTTGTCTTTCTCATTGTATCTATCCCCTCTATGTTATTTTATTTTATTATTTTATTTATTTTATTTTATTTTATTTTACAGTTTTTAAAAAATTTATTGTCGAGACAGAGAGAGACAGAGCATGAGTGGGGAAGGGTCAGAGAGAGAGGGAGACACAGAATCCGAAACAGGCTTCACGCTCTGAGCTGTCAGCACAGAACCCTATGCGGGGCTTGAACCCACGAACCGCGAGATCATGACCTGAGCCGAAGTCGGATGCTTAACCGAGTGAGCCACCCAGGGGCCCCTATTTATTTTATTTTTATTTCTGCTGGAATATTTTATTTATTTATTTATTTTTCTTTCATGGTTTATTGTCAAGTTAGTTTCCATATAAGACCCAGTGATCATCCCAACAAGTGCTGTTTATTCATTTTTGAGAGAGAGACAGAGTGCAACCAGAAGCAGGACAGGGAGAGAGGGAGACACAGATCCAAAGCAGGTCCAAGCTGTCAGCAGAGAGCCTGACCTGGCCACCACAGGGCTCAAACTTGTGAACCCTGAGGTCATGACCTGAACCAAAGTTGGATGCTTAACTGACTGAGCCACCCAGGCACCCATGGGTTTTCTATGTAAAACGCCATGTCTTTGACAAATAATGGTAAAACTATTTCTTCTTTTCCACTCATACTTCTGATTTCCTTTTTCTTGTTTATTGGTCTATCAGAGACTGCTGTCTACAAAATGCACTCATTCCTTCTTTCTTAAAAATGGGGATAGAATATTCAAATGAAAAAACTAAATTTTGCAGCCTCCCTTACATTTAGGTATAGCCACTGAAATGTATATAGAAGTAATTGGGTTGAGCTTCAAGAAAATTCTTGGACAAATGATTCCTATTGTAAGTGCATCCTTTTGCTTTTATCCTGTCTTCCTTTCTGATGCTGGGAACATAGATATGATGTTTGGAGCTCCAGTCTCCACTTTGAGATCATGAGGTACCTCTGAGCATGTAAGCAAATGTTGAGAATGGTGGTACAGAATGAAAAAGGAATATGGGCCATGATGAATTTATGGAGTTGCAATTTTAGGACAATGCTGCCTACATCAGAATTTCTTTTAAGCAAAAAAACAAAAAACAAAAAACAAAACAAAACAACAACAACAACAAAAAAAACCCCTACTATTTTGTTTAAGGTGCTATTATGTTTTCTGTAATATATAGCCAAATTCAATTATAAGTATACATATACTATGTCTTCAGTAGCATTTTGATGAAGTAATAAATAAGTAAAGTATTGTCTTTTTTTTAATTTAGAACAAAGTGTTTCTAGTTTTCACTATTAAGTTTGTTGTTTGCTATAAGTGTATTGTAGAGAGATTTTCAACATGTTTTCTTTCTTTTCCTAGTTATTTAGAGTTTTTATTATGAACTGTTGTTGAATTTTGTCTGCTGCTTTTTTTCTGCATCATATGATACAGGTGATAAAATAGGTTATACCTTTTATCCATTAATGTGATGATTTGCTTTAGTGAAATTTTCTAATATCTTCTCTTTCTAATATGTTTTATTTTCCACTTGTGAGATAAACCTTAGGTAACTACAATAAACTCTCTCTCTGAGTACCATTATTTTAAAAAATATATTGCTTGATTTGATTTGCTAATAATTCTGGAATATTCATATAATCTTATCTCTAAAACTGCCTTGGCCAGTGATCTTTTAGTTAGTAAAATTCAAATTATTTTTTTAATTTATGTAGGATTCAGATTCATTTATATATATTGTGAAATGATTACCATAGTATGTTCACCTAACATCCATCTTTTCATGTAGATACAATAAAAAGAGAAGAAAGAATAAAAGAAGAAAGGAAAAAATTTTTCCTTGTAATGAGAAATCTTATGATTTGCTCTCTTAACAACTTCCTATATATCAGACAAGAGTGTTGGCTGTAGTTATCAAATTGTACATTACCTCAGTACTTATTTTTCTTATAACTGCAAGTTTGTACCTTTTACCACCTTCCTCTAATTTCATCTGTCACCATCCTCTGCTTTTGATACCACAAGTGTGATCTTTCTATGTGTTTATTTTTATTTTATTTATTTTATTATTTGTTTTAGAGAGAGAGAGAGAGAGCACATGAGCAGGGGAGAAGGTAAAGGGAGAGAGAGAATCTTAAGCAGGCTCTAAGCTGAGCATGGAGCCCAACAAAGGGCTAAATCCCATGATCCTGGGATCATGACTTGAGACAAAATCAAGACTCAGTCATTCAACTGACTGAGTCATCTAAGCTCCCATCTATGTATTTGTTTTAGGTTTTTTGTTTGTTTGTTTTTGATTTCACATGTATGTGAGATCACCCAGTAGTTGTCTTTCTATGTTTTACTTATTTCATTTAGCATAATTCCTTTAAAGTCTATCCATTTGTCATGGATGGTAGGATTTCCTCACATTTAATGGCTGAATAGTATTATGCCATAATAATATATATTCTGCCATAATGATATATGTTATATATATTATATGCCATAATAATATATATTATTAATATGTAATAATATATATTTATGTTTATGTGTAGAGAGAGAGGGAGAGATCTCTTTAGATAGATATGTATATATATATAGATATATAAATATATATCTCACAAACTTTTTACCCATTCATATCCATTCATTCACTGATGGACACTTAGGCTCTCATGGATCTTGATGTCCATTTCTCTCCCTAAGTTCAGAAAGTTTTAAACCATTATTGCTTTAAGTATACGTTCTGTCCCTTTCTCTTCTCCTTCCGGAATTCCCAAAATGTGAATATTGCTTCTTGCTTTTGTGTCCTATAATTCTTATAGGCTTTCTTCACTCTTTTTCATTTTTCTTTTCCCACTGAGTTGATAATTTCCCATGTCCTGTACTCTAGATCACTGATTATTTCTTTGGCATAGTCGAATCTACTTTTGAAACTTTCTATTGAATTCTTAAGTTCAGTTATTGTGTTTTTTAACTCTAGAATTTCCTTTTTTAAAAATAATTGTTATTTCCTTGTTCCATTTTGTTCGTGCATTTTTGCTGTAATTTTGTTCAGTTGCCTGTCTGTGTTTTCTTGTAGTTTACCAAACTTCTTTAAAAGGACTATCCTGAATTCTTTGTCTGACAGTTCATAGATCTCCATTTCTTTAGGGACAGTTATTGGAGCTTTATTAGTTTCCTTTGGTGTTGTCATATTTACCTGAGTTTTTCCTTTTTTGTGTGTGTGATCCTTGATTCCTCATGTTGGTATCTGCACATTGGAGTAATTGGGTTGCTCTTCCAGAGTCTACAGTTTTGCTTTGGCAGAGACAATTATTCAACAGTCAGCTCAGTCTGGATTTCTGGGTGAGTCTGCTGGTAACATCCTTGGCAGGGGGTACCTGCTGTAATGGTCTAGTTTAGGACAAGGCAACTCTCTGAGCTCTGAGGCCAAGGATGGACAGGCCAAGGATGGCAATGGCTGAGAACAGTTGAATGAGACTATTGGCTTGGTGCCCTACCCAAGTAAGGTGGTAGCATGGGCTCCATAATTGCCTGGATTCTCTGGTCAGACTTACTAGATGGCTGGAACTGGGTACTACATTCAGTAGTAGATGGAGATGTGAAGTAGCTTCCCTGCCCTGGCAGAGCAGCAGGCCAGGACCTAGGGCATGTATAGCTCATTGTTTGGGGACCTAAATCACACTTGAGCATTCACTGAATTCCCTGGTCATATGAGGCCACTGGTCTTGATCTGTAGACAGGAAATCATGGACTATGCCCTCTGTACAAGTGCCACTGTAGGGATATTGACGGGCTACATGGCTTTCCATGTGCTCCAATTGGGTTCCCTAGTCAGACATGTTGAAGGCTGTATTCAGCACTGGGTAGGGCTATGAAGTATATTCCCTGCTTGGGTGCAGCAAGAGAAGTAGCTTTAAAACCAGTAAAATTGTTGTCTTAACTCAAGCCATCTCACATCCCAGGTTCTCTGTCTGAACAGGGCTACTGACTTTTTTCTACAAACTATTATCTCTGCTTGTCTGTCTCTTGGCTTAAGTGACTCTGGCCTGCAAAGCCTCCAGGATAGTCTCCAGATCTTCTGATCAATGGGGTCAGAAGATGCTCTTCATAGTGGGTGGGGCTATGTAGCAGCTTCTTGATTGGGTGTGGGCAAACCAGGCTCTAGTGCTGGCAAAACTCCTCATTTGAGAATCTGAATCAGGCAGACCTGCACCACATCAACTGCCCTGGTCAGAGAATGCTCCTGACTTGGTTTTGCAAGTGAGCAAAACCACTATTTGGGATTACTAATTGGACACTGCAGGTATGAATTTGGTCTGCAAATTCACTGCAGACCATTGTTACAAGCCCCTCCTCCCTTTTCCATCAAAGTCAGATTCCCAGGTCTGGAGCCCCCCAGATTCCTCTACAATCCCCAGTGTTGCACAATCAGAACAGACACTCCCTCAAAGTGGCCTACAATGCTAGGCAAGCTGGTGGTCCACTCCCAAGTTCTCTTTTCTTACTGAAAGAACTGGAGGCTCAGGAGAATCTTTCCATATGGTACTGCACTGGCCTGGGGGAGGGACAATGCAGTCACTATATAGCTGCTTTCCTTACCCTTTTAATGCAGTCTTTCTTGGGCTCCATGGTGCAAGGGATACCTCAGCCTCACCCCATGTTCTAGCCTCAAGATTCTTTCATGGTGTGTTGGTGAATAATTGTTAGTTGTTCTTGTGAGGGGGAGTGAAGTGAGGAATGACCTATGTTGCCATCTTGGTGACGTCTAAAACTGTTTTAATTCCACACCTTGTTTGTTTTTGTTTCTTATTTCATTAAATCCTGCTAATTTTCATACTTCCATCTACTTAGGGCTTATTTTGTTACTGTTATCTGGCCTTAGTTCATTTTTTATCCTTTAATATATGCATTTAAACCACATATGTTACTGTAAGTACTACTTTGGCTGTACTCCACAATTTTGATACATAGTATTTTCATTGTCATTTAATTCTCAGTTGATTATAGTTTACATTATGATTTTTTTTGAATCTTGTGATATGTACTTTTTCATTTTTAAACATGAGATTTTTTTGGCTAGTTTTTATTATTGTTCCTTTTTATGTTAGTTGCTTAATCAAACTTTAACAATGTTATTAATTTTCTAAACATTTTAAACTCTTCTTCAGATTTTTCTATTGTATCAAATTGTTGAAGATTCTAATATTTTCCTCTCCGTGTGTCTCTTTTTTGTTGTTGTTGTTTGTCATACACTCTTGGTTGTCCATTGTCCTGTTTTTTCCATTTTTCTTTTAATTGAAAACACCTCTGTAGTGTTGTTGTTTGCTTAACTATGTCAGTCAATGCATTCTTGATTATGGTCTTTCTTCTCAAGGGTAATATTGCCCTTATTTCTCCTAAAATTTTAAGAAATTATTTTAAAACATTTTAATTTTATTTAAATCCAAGTTAGTTAACACATAGTGTAATAATGATTTCAGGAGTATAATTAATGATTCATCACTTACATATAACACCCAGTGTTCATCCCAACAAATGCCCTTCTTAATGGCCATCACTCATTTAGCCCATCCCCCACCAAGCACCCCTCCAGGATCCCTCAGTTCATTCTCTGTATTTAAGAGTCTCCTATGGTTTGCCTCTCTCTTCAAGAAATTCTTATTAAATTGGTAGTGTTACATTAATATCTGACTTTGATATACCAGCTACGTAGCTAACTGTTCCCTAATACTTTGATAAATTATAGATTTGGAGGTTTGTTTCTGATATTAGAATTAATATGCATAGCTTTGAATAGAAATGGTTTTTCATGTTTCCTGGGAGCATAATCACAAGGAAAGTTTCTGGGTCTCTTTTTATGAGGAGGTCATCCGTTGCAGGGCCCTGGCTACGTGTTGGGGTAAGTTCCCTGTATCAAGGCCTCAAGCCATGTGCTTTCTCCCAGGAGTCAGGGACTAATTTTAGGATCGATATTTCCATGGCCCCCATAAGAGCAGTACACAAACTGATTGTTCTGTCTTCAAGCTCCCATTTTACTTCTGACATCTGGAGATTCTCTTTTCTTTCTTCCACACTTGCCTATATATTAATCTTATTTAAATAGTTACATTTAGTCAGCATTTCTGTGTGGTTTAGCTGACAGTGTAAATTTGAAGTCTACACTAGCACTGGACATGGAAACTAATGTTATTGGAGAAGGAGGAGAAAGAGGAAATCCTTCAGCAATGTAGAAGACTCAGTGACAGAGGAACACAAGACACTGACAAATTGCTCCAGAGAACAAGTAGCATATACTAGGTATTTCTGGAGAACATCTGGACATGACATGCTTATTTCCATAACAGCATGCTAAGAACAGGCCTGGTGGCCTGATAAAGTGGGACATTTGCTGAGCTAGCTTCTGGAGGTTAAACAGTCCTAGTAGTAGGAGTAGGTGCCTACTAAGTAGTAGTGCACTAAGTGCCATGATCACAAGATTCTAATAGAAAAGGAGGTCATGGTCCTGCTGGCTTCACATGTATTTCATACATGCTGTGGGAGCAAAGACAGAGGAATAGGAAATCAGTTGATTCAAGTGAGGGTGGGTGGGTGAAGCAGCTGGGAAGCCTTCCCAGAGGCAATGTATGGGTTTTTCCATGAAGGATGCCTAAGATGTTACCTGTGTAGAAAGAGGGAACCTGAGTAGAAGAACGAGAACTCCCTCTGCAGGGGATTCAGATTGCTACCTGCTAGAACTGGAATCTAGGGCCTGGTAAGAGAAAGGTGAGTCTGGGTCCTGATTGTGAAAGACCTTGCACATACTGAAAGATATGAATTTATTGCTACTATTGTTGCATTGCCTGTAGAGTTGGAGTTTCTGGAGGTGTTCCCTGGTCGTTTCTAGTCTTTGTTGCTTTTGGTCTTTTTTTTTTTTTTTCCATCTTTTCTCCCCTTATACAGTCCCCTTTGAAATTTCTTGCAGGGCTAGTTTAGTGGTCATGAACTCCTTTAATACTTTGGGGGAAACTTTTTATCTCTCTTTCTATTTTGAATGACAGCCTTGCTGTATAAAGAATTCTTGGCTGCATATTTTTCCAGTTCAGCTCATTGAATATATCCTGCCGCTCACTCCTTTCTGGCCTGTCAGATTTCTGTGGATAGGTCTGCTGCAAACCTGATCTGTCTTCCCTGTAGATTAAGGATTTTCTTTCCCTTGCTGCTTTCATGACTTTTTCCTTGCCTGAGTATTTTGTGAATTCAACTATGCTATGCCTGTTGATGGTCGATTTTAATTGAATCTAATGGAAGTCCTCTGTGCTTTCTGGATTTTGATGTCTGTGTCTTTACCCAGGTTAGGAAAGCTTTCTGCTATGATTTGCTCACATAACCTTTCTACCTCTTTTTCTCTCTGTCCATCTTTTGGGACCCCTATGATTCTGATGTTCCTTTTTAATGAGTCACTGATTTCTCTAATTCTTAAGTTATGCTCTTTTGCCTTAGTCTCCCTCTTTTTCTGCTTCATTGTTCTCTGTAAGTCTCTCCTCTATATTGCTGACTCACTGCTCTGACTCATCCATCCTTGCCACTGTGGCATCCATTCAAGATTGCAGCTCATTTATAGCATTTTTTTATTTCATCCTGACTAGCTTCTATCTCCGCAGAAAAAGATTCTAATCTGTTTTCAACCCCAGCTAGTATTCTTGTTATCGTGATTTTAAATTCTGGTTCAGACATCTTGCCTGTATCTGTGTTGATTATGTCCCTGGCTGTCATCTCTTCCTGTTCTTTCTTTAGGGGTGAATTCCTTCATTTCGTCATTTTGAAGGAAGAAAAGGAATTAACAAGGTAAAAAAATTAAAATTAAAAAATTAAAGACAACTAAAAAAATCAAATAAATGATGGTAGATCCTAGTTGTGTTCTGGTCTGGTTGTTGAAAAGAGTTTGATAGATAAGAGGAAAAAAGGAAAGATAAGAAAAGAAAGAAATAAAAAAGGAAAATGTTTAAAAATTTGAAAAAATGAATACAATGGAATATAATAAAATGAAATGATGGAAGTAAAAAAATAGAATTTGAAGGATTTACAAAAAAGTAAAAAGCAGAGTAGAAATGGAAAATAAAAATAAAATTTTCTCTTTCTGTATTCAAGAATAAGAAAGGAAGAGAAAAAAAAAATTGAATAGATGGACCAGAAAACAGACTGAAGTACAATTGAAATTACATCAGTTTCCCCTAGAAGTTGAACTATGAAGCACTTTATAGTCAGTAAACTAAGCACATAGAGAGACTTGTGGTATTCCTGAAGAGCGAAATTGGCCCACTTGGGCAGGACTTAGTGTAATGGCTTGGTTCTCCACTAGATGACACTGCTTAGCATCTTGGGGTGGATTACTGTGGCACCTGTAGGTATGTATGCACATGCACGGAGGGGTGAAAATGGCATCACCCAGCTACCCAGTCTCTAGTATCAGAACTCTGTGCTCTCCCTGACCAGCAATTGGGCACCCCTCCCGTGTCTCCATCTTCCATCCACTCCCCACTTTAACACTGTCTGTGACCAAGCTGACAGGTTGCCAGGTGACACCTCCCTCCTGAGTTTTATCTCACATGAGGCTGTGTTTCCCAACCCCTCACTTCTGAGGGACTGTGTCTTTGACCCTCTCACACTTTCAAGGGGAGGGTCTCACTGAGCAATGGCCAGATTCCAGCCCACCCCCCAAATGTTCGGGAGACCTCACTGCTGCCGATGCACAGAGACTGTGACTGGGTGCCAGCCGGCCTCAGGAAAAGTTCACACCATAGTATAGCAGAAGTGTTTCAGGGATTATGGAAAATCACAACACACATCTGGTGCCAGGCTTCCCCCTTAATGTCCTTGTTTCAGCACCAGCAAATGTGATTGTTCTCTGGGGTCTACTGGGACCTTTGCCTCTGAGGAGGCTGCTCAGTCTCTACCATGTGTTCTCCCAGCAGAGGAACCGCCTCTCGCTTTGTGGCCTGGGGAACCCAAGGATCTCACTCTGCTCCTGGAGATTCGCCTTTCTGACAAGAGCACTGCCAGGTATTGAGCTGCAGAGTTTCAGACTCTGCCCTCCCCGTTTATAGAGTCTTAATGGAATTTAAACTCTCTCCTTTCTCCTTTCTCTCTTTATTGTTTAGTCCCTTGTGTATTCTTTCTTTGCTCTCTAGCTGCTTTCTGGCAAGGGGGATGCTTTCCATACTCTCTCCCAGTTTTCATCCTCTGTCAGCAAGCAAAAACAGCTCCCTGCACTCGACAGCTTCCTCACCCAGTTCACCTCTCTGTGTCATGTACCTGCTGAGTGCTTTGGTTCAGGTTGTGCAGATTGTTATGTTAATCCTCAAATCAGATTTCTAGGTGTGCAGGATGGTTTAGTGTTGATCTGGCTCTATTTCAGGAATGAGAGACACAGAAAAAATATCTATGGTGTTTTGCCATCTTGGCTCCTGAGTTTCATGAGTTCTTTACATATTTTGGGAATTAACTCCTTATCAAATATATGATAGAGAAAATGACATTTAGCATCAACTCAGTAGATGCCTACATTGGTATTATATACCATATACCTGATTTTCTTTTAGTTGTTGGCTTAGCCAGTGAAATAAGAATTGGCCCAATTAATTTAATATAATTATACTGGGGGACATAAGAGATTTTGAAATTCTGGTGCATAAAAATCACTGAAGAATAATATTTTTAGTGATTGCCATAAAAATATAATACTAGGAACTTTATCCTTGAATGAGATAGATACAAACTAAGCCAGGCTCTGCAGTTTTACTATGACAATTTCACATCGCATGCTATTTATTCTACTTGTGATTTTCTGAAAGAGAAACCAATAAGACTTGCAAAGTAATGTGATTAGCATTTTACTCAAAAATAATGATTTCGTTCCTCACCTTTATTTATAATCACTGCGAAGTTATTAAAAGGAACAAGATGGAGAGCTTTCACTAAATTGGTGAAGCTTATTAGAGTACTTTCTAGACTAGTATGAGGTAAAAGGAAGAAACTGGGAAGCATAGGCTCAAAGTCTTTACCAAGAAAACATGGGTGATGAGCACTAAGGAGGGCACTTGTTGGGATGAGGACTGGGTATAATATATAAGTGATGAATCACTGGGTTCTACTCCTGAAACGAATACTACACTGTATGTTAACTAACTTGAATTTAAATAATTTTAAAAAGATGTGAGAAACACACAGAGGAATAAAAATTTAAAAAAGAAAATGTATTTAGCTCTTGATTTCAAAACAGAGAGGAATCACCAAATCTAGAAGTGGTATTTCTTTCCTTTTTTTAAAAAAAAATTAATGTTTATTTATTATTGAGACAGAAATAGAATATGAGCGGAAGAGAGGGAGAGAGAGAGGGAGACACAGAATCTGAAGCAGACTCCAGGCTCTGAGCTGTGAGCACAGAGCCCGATGCGGGGCTTGAACCCACAGACCATGAGAATGTGACCTGAGCCAAAGTCAGACACTTAACGGACTGAGCTACCCAGGTGCCCCTAGAAGTGGTATTTCTTAAAATGTTTCCACTCACTCAGCAGACATTTATTAAGTGTTGCTATTTATCAGGCAGGTAAAGCAGGTAAAGCAGTCCCTGTCCTAAGGAGCTATTAGGAAGTGTTAAGGAGGTGGCCAGGAGACCAGTGACTTCTTCCAGGGTAAAGGGGTGTAGTGGATTGACAAAGGAGGCATGTTCAACTTCAACTGGGAAATGATTAAATGCACATTTCCCTTCTCTGTGCTTTTATAATTTTTAATCATATTTCCTTTATTAGCCAATCTGCCTCAGTTTCCACTTTTAAATAAACTATTTTTTAGGGCAGTGGTAGTTTCACAGAAAAATTGAGCAGATAGTATAGAGAGATGCTAGTCATTCTGTGCCTCCCCCACTATCAACATAGTTCACCAGAGTGACACATTTGTTACAGTTGATGAACCAGCATTGACACATCATTATTACCCAGACCCAGAGACCACAATTTACCTTAGGGTTTGCTCTTGGTGTGTATATTTTATGGATTTTGAGAAATGTATAAGGTTATAGTATCATGCAGAATAGATTTGCTCTTCTAAAAATCTTCTGTGCTTTACCTCTTCACTCTCCTCCTCCTTATGCTCTTATGTTTTAAGTCATATTATCTGACAGTATGGAATTAAAATTTTCATTTATGCTGCAAATTTGAATGTGCATTAAAATATGCAAAGAATAGGGGTGCCTGGGTCGCTCAGTCAGTTAAGTGTCTGACTCTTAGGTTAGGCTCAGGTCATGATCTTGTGGTTTTGTGGGTTTGAGCCCCATGTCCAGATTTGTGCTGGCAGCATGCAGTCTGCTTGGGATTCTTTATCCCTCTCTCTGCCCCTCCCTGACTCATGCTATCTCTGTCCCTCTCAAATAAGCAAGTAAACTTTTTAAAAAGCATGCAAAGAATATACTTCAAAGCTAGACACTAATGCGTATTTACTAAGGTCAAGAGCTTTTTATAGATTGTTATTATCATTGCTCATATTATAGTGCAGTTTTTAATAACAGGTTATCAAGGCTGGAACTTCACTGCTCTGGAAATTCCCCAGTGTAATTAAGCTCATTCCTGAAGCCTTTTAGGAAGTTGTCAGGATTAGAGAATATACATAAACAGTGCTTTATTAGGTAAACAGACAAACCTGTAGCAACTTACAGGACTATTTCTATTTTAGCACAATAAATTAGTTTCTTTATTACTTGCTACAGTGAAAACTTACCTGGTATCCAGGACCAAAAATCTTTGACTTGAAACCCATCACATGCATTTGGATCAAATCATTTTGGGAGCTGGTGTGTGTGTGTGTGTGTGTGTGTGTGTGTGCATGTTCAGTAAATTTTCAGCATCTGAGATCAAAATAAGAAAGAAGTAAACCAGCTGGGGAGTAGGCAGGAGAAGATGGCAATGAATTTATTTTTTTAATGATAGAAAAAAAAAAAAAAACAAAGAGCAGCAAAGGGATGACAGAACCAAATGGGGGAGAGAGAAAATAAGTTAGTAGAGAGGCAACACTTAGGTACAGGAAGAATCAGGTCATTTTGGAGAAATATGGTAAAAAGTGGATAAGGGAATCAGGGTCCTCATGGCAAAAACAACTTCTTTTTTCTCTAATGGGGACTTGAAAAGCCCAGATCAGTGAGGCATGTCTGTGTTTCTATAACTCACTGACTTTTCCCCTAGGCTGAGAAATAGAGGATTTTCAACTAATTACTTTATTTGGATTTTATCCAAGGCCAGCAATCTATTTCTTTATGTAAGGTGGTTGAATTTTTTTCTTTTTTAGCTTCTCCTCACCTACTTATAAAGATTCTTATTGTTTCAGTTTAAGCAAATTAGTCCAGGGTTCTTGATTTAGGCATCTTACTGGGAAAACCTTTGAAAACCTTTCCCAGGTGGGCAGAGAGGTTTGGTGGATCACACGTCAAATTGCAGTCTATCACTGTTTTACAGAATAAACTGCTCTTCAATAATAACGTTTTTCTGGGAGTCAAAGGAAACACATGAAGTAGAAGAAACTAAATAGAACTAAAGCATTAGCATTGAACTATAATCTTGCCATATCTTCACCTAACATGTTTTAGTGAATAATTATATTTCTCATAATAACCCAGGTAAAGTCTATGAGTCCATTTGCAAATTTGTACAACCAACCCTCATTCTTTACCTGGTTTGGGAAAAGCATGCTGATGAAAAAGATAAAGTAAATAATTAAGATCCATTGCAGTGATGCTAGCAGGATGATCTTTGTGTGTGTGTGTGTGTGTGTGTGTGGGATGAGGGGTAAAGCATTGTTTAACAATATATGTTAGATATTTATTCTTTTATAACAATATAGCTTTTATTAGAAAAGCAAGAAATAGTAAATGGAACTTCTGAAAGAGTCTGTTGGATTCTTACCAGGGTTTGAGAAATAATTGGCATTCATGCATAATTGCACTCTAAACACATGGTTTTTGAGTTTATTGATAATCAGTTTTCTTGATATCTCTTTGACTTTTAGCCACTACTTGCATTTTTATTGCTCATTTTAGAGCCATTTGTTTCTCATTTCAACCATTATTGGCACAAATGCAAAGAATACATGAGGAGGTGGAGAGGAAAGAGAGAACATAAGAGAATGACGATTCAAATAACCCATGTCATTGTCTAATTCTGCACTATGAATTAAGTTGGGTTATATGAACTGGCAATTTCTAGAACTGTTTCTCTGGGGGCATGTGTCCTGGGTTCCAAACAGATTAAACAACAGACAGGATTTGGGGTGTGGTAGTGGTGATGGGGGCAGGGTTTAGGCTTTGTGAGCATGGGTGACTCCTCTTACATTAATATGACTATCAAGGCACTTGTCACACTGTCTAGTGATTGTTTACTTGATGCTCTGCTTCACTAGACTGTTAGCAACAGGACTGTATTGTTTTTTTTATGTCTTTGATGCCTAGTCGAGTGCCTGACACACACTAGGCATGAAAACTTATTTCCTAGATGAAGGAGTGACAGGATCAGAAAAATCTCTGCATGTAAAATGATGATGAAAATAATAATAATAATGCTAGTGATAAGGTGAATAGTTAATATTCATCGAGAATTAACTATGGGCCTGCCAACTCTTTGGAGTAATTTTATGTGTTAACACATTGAAACCTCACAGTAGTTAAATACTACCATTATACCAGTTTTATACATGAGGAAGCCAAGGCAGAGAGCTGCTAAGCAATTTACACAAGGTGTCACAGATTTTAAAAAAATGTACTGGAACCAGGATTTGAATCCTAAACATCTAGCTCCAGAGACCATGCTTGTTTACCACCACAATGGGCACCAAGGTCAGTCCCTTGCCTCCCACCACATTTGTTTCAGGTGGTTGTGAAATAAGCAGACTCTACTGTAGTGGTGAGCTATGGTCAAGGCTGCAGTGGAGCTAACTTATGAAGATGAAGCAAACAGGGACAAAGACAATTTAGTATGGGCAGAATTTCAGTCATGTGTTAGAAGAGAGACCCAGAGGTAAGGAGCAAACTGTGGGTCTGCATACTCCTGACCTGGTGGATTTCTCCCTGTAACCAGGCTTCAGTGACTATGGACATTCCCATGAGCCTCTGGGAAGAACTAGGGAGCTAATAGGGGCCGTCTCCCTTCTCTAATGCTCTTATCCCATATAATCTTTGCACCATTTCTCTGTTCATTTGGAAATAAGCTGAAGTGAAAGCCACTTTCAACTGAATTCAAGTTGTCATTGTTCTCAGTCTTCCAACTGGAACAAGATTCAGTGTTATAGTCCACTCATTTCTGGGCAATTCACTTAATACCTATCCCTTGTTTCCCTCTTTTGTAAAATACAGATAATATACTCCCTACCTTACAGGATTATTGTTGAGATTAAATGAGTTATTACATGTAAACCTTTAAAGAAGTGTTTGGCATATACTAAGTGCACAAAAACTGGGTAACTCAATTGGTTAAGCATCTGACTCTTGATATCAGCTCAAGGCATCATCTGATGGTTGAGAGATCAAGCCCTGCATCAGGCTCCATGCTGAGCATGGGGCCTGCTTTGGATTTTCTCTCTCCATCTCTCTCTCTACTCTGGTCACACACTCTCGCTCTCTTCTCTAAATAAATAAATAAACATTAGAAAAAAAGATTACTTTTAAATATGTAATCCCTAAATAAGAAGATTGAACTGAAATGGTAGAATGATGTAAAATCTGATGGGCATTTTAGGAATACTATCTTCAAAAGGTTTCTTCCTTGCTTTTCTTTTTGTTTAAACTTTGAAATCATTCAATCACTTACATTTTGGTTCAGAACCTTTCCTAGGCACCTCTAACTCCTATTTCTTGTACTCAGCATTCTACTTCTTTCGGGTTCCCCAACCTTTCACACTCTTAATTAGGTTTAGCAATTCCTGATAAACACCAAGCAGGGAATGAGTCCAATTTTCATCCTGGATCCTTATGAGATCTTGTGACTTGTAATTATGTTTTAACCAATGTGTGTTTATAAGGTTTTTTTTACATCAGGAATAATTGGCCAATTGTCTTAATATTTGTAAATTATATTCATGCAAATTGTAGAATTTTAGTGGCAAGTAAGAAATACATGTTATATTTAATCTTATGTTATAATGTTGCTATTTATCGATTCCTATAATTAATAACTTTAAGAAATAGCAAATAGTTTTTGATTTTCCCATCAAAATAAATAGAAAAATTATCTAATACATTTTCCAAAAACTTTGCCAAACGGAATTCATAAGGAAGAGCATGAAAATAAATAATCAAAATAGTGGTATCTTTTTAAAAACTTCTGGTATAGTTAACATATGGTGGTATAGTTTCAGTTGTACAATATAATGATTTATTAATTCCATACATTACTCAGTGCTTATCACAGCAAATGCACTCCTCATCCCCATCACCTATTTCATCCATCCCTTCACCCACCTTCATCCTGGTAACCATCAGTTTGTTCGCTATAGTTAAGAGTCTGTTTCTTGGCTTTTCTCTTTGTGTCCCTTTTTTCCTTTGCTCATTTGTGTTTCTTAAATTCCACATGAGTGAAATCATATGCTATTTGTCTTTTTCTGACTAATTTATTTCACTTAACATTGTACTCTCTTGCTCCATCCATGAGGTTGCGATTGTCAATATTTCACTTGTTTTTATGGCTGAATAATATTACATTGTATACATATGTGTTTGTGTGTGTGTATATATATATATACCCCATCTTCTTTATCCACTTATCTATCATTGGATAATTGCACTGTTTCCATAACTTGGCTGTTGTAAATAATGCTGCTATAAACATAGAAGTGCATGTATCCATTTGAATTAGTGTTTTGTATTTTTTGGGTGAATACCCAGTAGTGCAATTGCTGGATCATAGGGTAGTTCAATTTTTAACTTTTTGAGGAACCTCTGTACTGTTTCCCATAGTGGATGCACCACTATACACTGTATATGTACAGTATAACATTTTTTCTACATTCTTTCCAACACTTATTATTTCTTATGTTTTTTATTTTGCCAGTCTGACAGGTGTGAAGTGGTATATCATTGTAGTTTTGATTTCCATTTTCCTTATGATGAGTGATGAGCATCTTTTCACGTGTCTGTTGGCCATCTGTGTGTCTTCTTTGGAGAAATGTCTGTTTGTGCCTTCTGTCTATTTTTATCTTTTAAAAAGCTGTTTATTTATTTATTTTGAGAGAGAGGGAGAGGAAGCATGAACAGGGAAGGAGAGAGAGATTCTAAGCAGGCTCTGTGCTGTCAGCACAGCTTAAAATCAGGGGCTTAAACGACTGAAGCAACTGAGTACCCTGTGCATTTTTACATTGAATTACAGTAAAACCTTGGATTGTGAGTAACTTGTTCTACATACAAGAAAACATTTCTAATAAATTTTAACTTGATAAATGAGGGTTGTCTTGCAATACAAGTAGTACATGATGCTAAATGTCACATGATCACAAGAGAGCCAATGATTCCTCTCTCTCTCTCTCTCTCTCTCTCTCTCTGTCTCTGTGGGTGATCATCAATGCAATGTCACATTTCCACAAAATCCTCAAAAGGAGGCAAAAGCAAGTGTCATTGGGTAGATTCCTTGTTAAAGTTGCATAAAAAGAAAAAGATTCCATTGAGCCAACAGATAGTAATTCTGTTAGTAATAGTGAAAGTCATCCTACACAATAACCCTCTTCTCTCTTGTCTCCCTCACACCAGCCATGAAGGCTTTCAAAAGTAAGTGCAGGTTTAATTTGTTTATTTTTCTTCATATTGTATATTTTGCTTATTGTTTTATATTATATCATATTACAGTATTGTCATTTTTATATTAAAATTTTGGGGTTGTGGAATTAATCATCTGAGTTTCCATTATTTCTTATGGGGAAATTTTCTTTGATATACAAGTGCTTTGGATTATAAGCATGTTTCTGGAATGAATCACGCTCACAAACCAAGGTTTTACTATATTTGTTTTTTGGATGTTGAGTTGTATCAGTTCTGTATATATTTTAACCCTTATCAGATATGTCACTTACAAATTTCCTCTCCCATTCAATAAGTTACCTTTTAGCTTTATTGACTGATTCCTTTGTTGGGCAAAAGCTTTTTGTTTTGATATAGTCCTAATAGTCTATTTTTGCTTTTATTTCTCTCACTTGGAGACATATCTAGAATGTTGTTATGACCAAAAGCATCTTTTCACAAAATAGAACAAACAGTCCTACAATTTATATGAAACTATAAAATTGCCAAAGCAATTTTGAGAAAGAAAAGCAAAGCTTGAGGTATCACAACTCCAGACTTCAAGTTAGGTTACAAAGCTGTGATAATCAAAACTGTATGGTACTGGCACAAAAAATAGACACATAGATCAATAGAACAGAATAGAGAGCCCAGAAATAATCTCACAATTATATGGCCAATTAATCTTTGACAAAGCAGGAAAGAATATCCAGTGGTAAAACTGTATCTTTAAACTGTACTTAAATGGCAATTTTAGTTTTTTTAACATAAAAGATAATTCTTATAAAAATAGAGGTAGGAAGATTACATTTCCAATAAAAGAATTACAATAAAATGAAGAAATGAAATACAAATAAATTATTAGTAGATCTGTAGTATGCTACCATTTGAATAGTTCCCCATATTTCACTGTATTGTATTACCTACTATTCTGTCAAGTTGTATCCTCTTTTGACATAAACTTACTAAAACAGATGACATTGTAACCATGAGTCTTTTGTAGTTGTTTGAAAGATGTGTTTTTCTTTCCAGAGCTAGTATGGATTTGGTTGCTGCCAAATATTATGGAAGAAAACCCGATCCAGTCAAATTTGTATTTGTGTGTCATTATGTGGGAGTAAAAGTAACAATTAAGGACTTGTTTCATTGAAGTAGAAACTTTTGTGAGAGCAAAGTGAGGGGAAAAAAATCAATCACACATTTGCATTGTGGAAACAATTATTAAGCATTAGATGTGCCTTCCATACTTACTAAGTAGAAGACTATATGTTCTAGTTCATTTGGTATGTCTCCACAAGTGTTTTCAGAGCTCGTAGAGAAACAACTGTTGGAATCATTTAGTAATTTATTCTGCAAATATTTATTCACAACACAGCTTTCTACTGGCTGGAGATATATAATTAATAAAATAGATAAAACATCTCTGCTCACATAGAATATGCACAATACTGAGATGAGAACAATTAAATATGTATGTGTGTGTTGTACATATATATATACTTATAAATAAAATATATCATTGATTAAATATTATGAGCATTAAAAAAGAATGTTTGTGTCCCCTCAAAATTTGTATGTTGAAGCCTAACCCCTAATGTGATGATATTTGGAGGTGGGGCCTTTACAAGATAGGTAGGGTTAGATGAAGTTGTGAGAGTGAAGTCCCCATGATGGGATCAGTATCCATATGGGGGAAAAGCCCATAGTTCTTTCTCTCCATCATTCTGCCATGTGACACACAGTAAGGAGGTGACTGTCTGCAAGCCACGAAGAGTGTCTTACCAATAACTGAATCAGCAGGCTTCCTAATCTTGGATTTTCCAGTCTCTAGAACTGTGAGAAATAAATTTATTTTTAATGCCATCCAGTTTATAGTATGTTGTTGCAGCAGCCCAAACAGACTTAGACAGAAAGAATGGGGGTGGAAAATGTTAGAGAATTCTGGGAAGACCTCACTGAAAAGATGATATTTAAGCAGACTTTAGGAGTTGAGTGTGTGAGCCATGTCTTGGTAGGCATAGGGAATTGCAATAGAAGGGACTTGAGGAGGGATAGTGCCTGGCTTGTTCCCAAACAGCAGAAAGCCAAAGTGACCGAAGCAGCAAGAACAAGCACAAATATAAATGAGTTCAAGAGGATAAATAGTGACCTAATTTGGGTAGGAAATGGAAAGCTATTTTAAGGACTTTGTGTTTTGCTCTGAGATGAAAAGTAATTGGAGGATTATGAGCAGCAGAAGAAAATGCTCTGAATTATGTTTTTTAAAATAATTTTTTGTTTGTTTTATTTATTTTTGAGACAGAGTACAAGTGGGAGTGAGACAGAGAGAGAGGGGGAGACACAGAATCTGAAACTGGTTCCAGGCTCTAAGCTGTCAGCACAGAATCTGATGCGGGACTCGAACCCATGAACTGTGAGATCATGATCTGAGCGAAGTCAGATGCTCAACCGACTCAGCCACCCAGGCGCCCCTCTGAATTATGTTTTAATAGGATCATTCTAGTTCTATAGGGGGAATGTACTGGGAGGATTGTAGCAAGAGAGGGGGGAAAAAAGGAATCAGTACATGGTGGTGGCTTTGACTGTGGAAATAATAGCAATAGAAGCTGTCAGAAGAAGTTGGGTTGTGGATATTATAGTTTCAAGGTAGAACTAATAGAATTAGCTGATAGATTGGATGTGGCAGGTAACAATTATATAGGAATATGGGATTACTTTAAGTTTATTGATGTAGGCATTTGGAAGGAAGGAGCTTTCATTTGGTGAAATGGGGAAGTCTCTAGAATGCAGGTTTGGTGGAGAAGATCAGTAGTTTGTTTTAGGAGATACTGTTTGAGAAATGTATTAGACAACCAGGTCGAGATATAAAATAGGTTACTGAATATAGAATTCTGAATTTCAAGAGGAAGATTCAGAATTAGGATATATATTTGAAAATCAGAAGATTGTAGATAATATATAAAACATGAGAGAGATTGCAATCACTAAATAAATGGTTATGAATGGAAAAGTCCTAGTTCTGTGCTTTGAGGATATTTCAATATTAAGAGATTAGGGATAAAATGAGCAAAGAGGATTGAACAGTAGCCAGTGAGGTAGGAGGAAAGGCAGGTGAGTGTGGTATCTATTTCTGGACTCTCTCTTCTGTTGTTTTGATCTAAAAGTCTGTCCTTTTTCCAGGATCATATTGTTTTTGGCAACTTCTTTCTACTTGGTCTTAAAATCAATTAGTATGATTACAACTTTTTTTTTTTTTTCAAAATTGTTTGGCACATCCAGTTCTTTTGTTTTTCATATAATTTTATAACAAGTTTTTAATTATTTTCAAAAAGCCTGCTCAGATTTGGATTAAAATTGTGTTTTATCTCTAGGTAAATGAGGAGAGAACTTACATCTTTTATTCTTATTTATTTTTTATTTTTTTAGTTTTTAATAGTTTATTGTCAAGTTGGTTTCCATATAACACCCAGTGCTCATCCCAACAGGTGCCTTCCTCCATGCCCATAACCCTCCTTCCCCTCTTCCCCACACCCATCAGCCCTCAGTTTGTTCTCAGCATTCAAGAGTCTTTCATGGTTTGCCTCCCTTCCTCTCCCTAACTATTTTACTCCTTCTTCTCCCCCATGGTCCTCTGTTAAGTTCCTCCTACTCCAGCTATACATGCAAACATATGGTATGTGTCCTTTTCTGCCTGACTTATTTCGCTCAGCATAACACCCTCAAGTTCCATCCATGTTGCTACACATGGCCAGATTTCATTCTTCTCATTGTCATGTAGTATTCCATTGTATAGGTAAACCACATCTTCTTGATCCATTTGTCTGTTGATGGACACTTAGACTCTTTCCATGTTTTGGCTGTTTTTGAGAGTGCTGCTATGAACATTGGGGTACATGTGCCCCTATGCATCAGCACTCCTGTATCCCTTGGGTAAATTCCTAGCAGTGCTATTGCTGGTTCGTAGGGGAGTTCTATTGTTAATTTTTTGAGGAACCTCCACACTATTTTCCAGAGGGGCTGTACCCATTTACATTCCCACCAACAGTGTAGGAGGGTGCCCATGTCTCCACATCCTCGCCAGCATCTAGAGCCTCCTTATTTGTTCATTTTAGCCACTTTGACTGGCATGAGGTGCTATCTCTGTGGTTTCGATTTATATTTCCTTGATGATGAGGGATGCTGAGCAGCGTTTCATGTGTCTCTTGGCCATCTGGATGTCCTCTTTAAAGAAGTGTCTGTTCATATCTTCTACCCATTTCATCAATGGATTCTTTGGTTTTTGGGTGTGGAGTTTGGTGAGTTCTTTATAGATTTTGGATACTAGCCCTTTATCTGATGTGTCATTTGCAACTATCGTTTCCCATTCTGTTGATTGCCTGTTAGTTTTGTGGGTTGTTTCCTTTGCCGTGCAGAAGCTTTTTATCTTGATCAGATCCCAATAGTTCATTTTACTCTTGATTCCCTTGCCTTTGGGGATGTGTCAGTTAAGAAATTGCTGAGGTGAGGTCAAGGAGGTTGTGTATGGTGTGAGAAAATCATCTAGTTTCATTCTTCTGCATGTTGCTGTCCAGTTCTCCCAGCACCATGTGTTAAAGAGGCTGTCTTTTTTCCATTGGATACTCTTTCCTGTTTTGTCAAAGATAAGTCAGCCGTACATTTGTGGGTCCAATTCTGAGTTCTCTATTCTATTCCATTGGTCTATGTGTCTGTTTTTGTGCCAATACCATACTGTCTTGATGATGACAGCTTTGTAGTAGAGGCTAAAGTCTGTGATGGTGATGCCTTCTGTTTTGGTTTTCTTCTTCAATATCACATTGGCTATTTGGGGTCTTTTGTGGTTCCATACAAATTTTGGGATAGTTTGTTCTAGTTTTGAAAAGAATGCTGGTGCAATTTTGATTGGGATTGTATTGAATGTGTAGATTGCTTTGGGTAGTAATGACATTTTAACAATATTTATTCTTCTGATCCATGAGCATAAAATGTTTTTCCATTTCTTTGTGTCTTCTTCTGTTTCCTTCATAAATTTTCTATAGTTTTCATCATACAGATCTCCTATATCTTTGGTTAGGTTTATTCCTAGGTATTTTACATTTTTTTGTGCAATTGTGAATGGGATCAGTTTCTTGATTTATCTTTCTGTTGCTTCATTGTTGGTATATAAAAATGCAACTGATTTCTGGACATTGATTTTGTACCCTACAACTTCGCTGAACTCACGGATCAGTTCTAGTAGGCTTCTGGTGGAGTCTGTCAGGTTTTTTATGTAGAGTATCATGTCGTCTGCAAAAATTGAAAGTTTGACATTTTCTTTGCCAATTCTGATGCCTTTTATTTCCTCTTGTTGTCTGATTGCTGATGCTAGGACTTCCAGCACTATTAAACAACAGTGGAGAGAGTGGACATCCCTGTCATGTTCCTGATCTCAGGGGAAAAGCTCTCAGTTTTTCCCCATTGAGGATGATGTTAGCCAAGGGCTTGTCATAAATGGCATTTATGATGCTTAAGTAGGTTCCTTCTATCCCAACTTTCTCCAGAGTCTTTATTAAGAAGAGATGCTGTATTTTGTCAAATGCTTTTCTGCATCTATCGGCAGGATCATATGGTTTTTACTTTTTTTTGTTAATGTGATGTATCATATTGATTGATTTGCAAATATTGAACCAGGCCTGTAGCCCAGGAAGGAACCCCACTTGATCATTGTGGATAATTGTTTTTGTGTGCTGTTGAATTCGATTTGCAAGTATCTTGTTGAGGAGTTTTGAATCCATATTCATCAAGGATATTGGCCTTTAGTTCTCTTCTTTTGTTGGATCTCTGTCTGGCTTGGGAATCAAAGTGATGCTGGCTTTGTAGAAGGAGTCTGCAAGTTTACCTTTGATTTCTATTTTTTGGAATACCTTGAGAATAATGGGTACTAACTCTGATTTAAATGTTTGGTAGAATTCCCCAGGGAAGCCATCTGGCCCAGGGCTCTTATTTGTTGGGAGATTTTTGATAACTGGTTCGATTTCTTCACTAGTTATGGGTCTGTTCAGATTTCCTGTCCCTTCCTGTGTGAACTTTAGTAGTGTGTGTGTTTAGGAATTTGTCCATTTCTTCTATGTTGTCCAGTTTTTGGCATACATTTTTTCATAGTATTCCCTGATAATTTCTTGTATTTCTGAGGTATTGGTTGTAATAAATCAATTTTCATTCATGATTTTGTGTATTTGAGTGCTCTCTCTCTTTACTTTTTGAGAAGCCTGACTAGAGGTTTGTCAATTTTGTTTATTTTTTCAAAAAACCAACTTTTGGTTTCATTGATCTGTTATTTGTTTATTTCTGCCCTACTTTTTATTTTTCTCTTCTCCTACTGGGTTTGGAGTGCTCTTGTTGCTCTCCTTCTAGTTCCTTTAGGTGCAGTGTTTGATTTTGCACTTGTTTGTTTTCTAATTTCTTGAAATAGGCCTGGAGTGCAGCGTACCTTCCCCGTAGGACTCCCTTTGCCACATTCCATAGAGTGGATTGTTGTATTTTCATTTTCATTTGTTTCCATATATTTTTCAGTTTCTTCTCTAATTGCATAGTTGGTCCATTCATTCTTTAGTAGGGTGTTCTTTAATCTCCATGTTTTTGGAGGTTTTCCAGACTTCTTCCTGTGATTGATTTAGAGTTTCATAACACTGTGTACTGAAAGTGTGCATGGTATGATCTCAATTCTTTTATATTTATTGAGGGCTGCTTTATGTCCCAGTCTATGATCTACCTTGGGGAATATGCCATGCGCACTTGAGAAGAAAGTGAATTCCATAGCCTCAGGATGTAGAGTTCTAAATATATCTGTCAGATCCATCTGGTCCAATGTGTCATTCAAATCCATTGTTTCATTAGTGATTTTCTGTCTAGTTAATCTATCCATTGCTGTAAGTGGAGTATTAAAGTCCCCTGCTATTAGCACATTCTTGTCCATAAGATTGTTTCTGTTTATGATTAATTGTTTTATGTTTTTAGTTGATTCCTTATTCAGTGAGTAGACATTTATAATTGTTAGCTCTTCCTGATGGATAGACCCTTTAATTATTATATAATGCCCTTCTTCATCCCTTGTTACTGCCTTTACTTTAAAGTCCAGATTGTCTAAGTATAGCTACTCCAGCTTTCTTTTGACTTCTATTAGCATGATATATATTTCTCCATCCCCTAATTTTCAATCTGAAGGTGTCCTCAGGTCTAAAATGAGTTTCTTATAGACAGCAAATAGATGGATTTTGTTTCTTTATCCTTCCTGCTACCTTATGTCTTTTGACTGGGGCATTTAGCCTGTTTACATTCCGTGTTATTATTGAAAAATAAGGGTTTAGAGTCGTTGTGTTCTTTGTAGGATTCATGCTTGTGGTGGTGCCTCTGTCCCTTGATTGCATTTCACTATTGCCTGGGACCTGGGGGTGGAAGGGTTTATTGCCCTTCCTCCAGCAGCCTAAATTTATTGGTATCTAAGGGAAAAAAAAAAAGACTAAGAAAGAAGGTTGGGCTTCATTTGTGTACCACCCTGTGCTCTCTCTAAGTTGTTCTCTGCCCCTAATCTTTACTGTGAGCACTTAATGGAGGTCAGAGGAAAAGACGTTGTATTGAGTACAATCTCAGCTTATGTCTGAGGGTCCAAGGGATGCTAACCCATTCCTGGTCTTTAAGAATTTGTTAATATTTTAGCTATTTTCTTCTAGACTACTCTACTCTGATGATGGCAGTTCATTTCTCTTGTGTTGTGCCAAAAGAACATCACTTTATACATCTCATTTCTCCTCACAGAGACTCTTCACTCTGGAATTCAGTTCACCCAGTTGCCTTGCAAATTTAGCTCCCTAATGAACTCTCACAAAGTTATGATTTTGTGGATTATCTAATTTTTCCTCATTGTTAGGGTACAGGTAATGTTCTCTTGAGCATTGATATTGGACTTCTAGCCTTCAGAACTATGAGAAATAAATGTTTGTTGTTCAAGCCAGCCAGTCTATAGTATTCTGGTAGAGCAGCCTAAACTAAGACAATGGTTTCTACTTGAATCCCTTTCTACTCTAGAATATGTTATATATACACATATCACTCATGCATTACACTTTCCTCTTTCACTTCACTTTTTATTTGAACCCACTACCCAGTATTCATACCAAATGAAAGATCACATTATAAAATTAATTTCCAGATCTTTTGGCAGTTAATGCTCAGAATCATATTCTTCTCTGGGGTAGAAAGTGACTTAAGACCATGAAATTATGGTTTCTGCTAAAATGAACAAAAATCTTGTCCTCAGGCACCTCAGGTCTTGCATTCTACACATTTTTGTTGACTCATTTCTCTCTATCTGACTTGCTGTCTGTACTCTGCCTGGCTCTCCTATGTCCATGTGAATTAGTCTTTGATCATCTGAGCATACACAGGTTAGATATCACCTCATGATCTCATTCAGTTTTTCAGCCTAAGCTGGAATCTCTTAATTTGTGTTGTCTCAGCTTGGTTTCTTTTATGTAGTACAACAACCTCTCCTAGAAGTTACATGCTCAAAGGCTTACCTATTAGGCTTTGGAATGTAGACATACAATTTCTTTCTGACTGATATCCATAAATCTTTAACTTTGTTAATTTCAAAGTCTTTAGAGTTCTACAGAACTAGATTAAATTCTGGGTCTGCCACTTACCAGCTATGTGACCTTGGGCAAATTGCTAATATTTTCTGGGCCTCAATTCCATCTTATCTAAATGTCCCATTTGTGCCTAAGATTGTTTTGAGAATTAATATATTTATGTAAAATGCTCAGATGTAAAATCTGGTACATAAGGCACACAGTATGTGCTCAATAAGTGTAAGCAATTATTAATATTTTTGTTGCAGTTCTTAATAAATAATGTTATAGTGACATTATGATAATGAAAGTTAATGATATAAGTACTGTAACTAGAAAGATGTGGTGGACATTAACGGTGTCTACTAACACTTTGTTCTCTTCTCATTCTGGGTATACTGCAGGATTGAAATTTCTAGTCTCTTGAAGTTAAGCATGACTATGCAACTTACTTTTAGTTAATAAAATATTTGATAGCCGGTATGTGATTCTATGTTATTTTCTCATCTCTTTCTATCTCTGTCTGGACTGTTGCATAATCATTTATTGATAATTCTGGGCTAACTCATGGAGCACGGGAATATTTAAGCCATTTAGATTTTGGTATTATTACCAAATCATAATTATCTTCCTGTCACTGATTTATAAAATCAATGAAAGGAAAATTGAAATCCTAGGTGATTGTTTCTTGGATGAACTTGCCTGAAAGGAAAGGTAGAATCTCAGCAGTGGTCAAAGGAACTAAATCTAGGGTTGGGCATTTAGTGATTTAAATCTATCCTTAAGGGCTATGATGACCACATGCTTCAGCTGAGCTGGCTATCATAGTAGAGAGTGACACAGACACTGAACTAGGTCAGGTGCAGCCTCCATCCCAATTCTAGGGAGAACACTATCCAGTCACTGGGGTATGATGAAGAGTTCAAGCTCCTGGGAAGGACAAACTTGCAGCATGTAACCACTTATAGAAAGGATGTCACTGAAAAATTCCAGCCCCAGAAGGTGAACCAAAATACTGATAACAAAAATGAGGCAAACTCAGTTCTAGAACTTGGTAAGTATGGTAGGTTTGTGGCAGAGGGACAGAGTTTGATAGAATGGAAATGAGAGAAATGCTGAACTGTTCTCTCATTTGGAATAAAATAGTAAAAATGTTTCATTGTGTTTTAAAAACTTTAAACTCAAACTGTTAGACAAATGAAACCCAAAGTGCTTGAGGAAGTCATCATACAATTAAACAGTCATAAATTAAACCTAGTATAGATTTCACTTTTGAAATTTCATTAAGGATTGAGAAAATGTTAGTAATTTAAAAATACTGTAATGCAGTAATTAAACATGAAATAGTATAGCTTGATAGGGAGAAACTGCACCTTTTCAGGAAATGATCAGTTCACAAAAATTAATTTCATATTGCATCTATGCAGAAAGTTTGAAGAAAAGAACACTTAGAGATTTTTACTTGTCTTTCAGGAAGAATAAGCTGATGGAGTGAACCAATACCATTTAAAGGTTTAGTGAGCTGTAGCAAGAATATTATCAGTAAAAATGGCCACGTGTTATGTGGGAATGCAACCTCCTTCAGATTTCTTATAAATAGCTCCAGGTCTTACTGCCATGTGGGTCCTGTTGATTTTTTTTTTCCTTTGTCTCTATGGACAAATATGACATCTATTTTTCTAAAGTTGCTAAATAAATTTTTACTGCTGCTTCTGCCCATTAGTATAACTGTTGAGGTTGCTAGGGACCAATGTTGGGGACTGTAGCAGGTGCACAGAAGAGAATAATCCCCAAAGAACACAGCCAAAACAAGATACAGGTTTATTTCTTTCTCTCACAAAAACAGTCTAAGGTTGGAATATTGGCTTCCTGGCCTAAAGGGACCCAGGATCCTCTGAGGCTAAGCTCTGCCATTTTAGTTGGCCTCGTCTTCAAGGCCATCTCCTTTGTTGCAGGCCATGCATAGAAGAAAATGTGGAAGGGCAAAAATATGCTTTTCCCATTCCATCAACTTTCATTAAGGGAAGGATTTCTATTCACATTCCTTTTGCTTAGACCTAGCCACATGGCCATGCCCAGCTACACGGGAAGGTAGAAAAGGCAGAACTTAACTCCAGGCAGCAAGTAGGGTTTCCTACTACTCTTCCAGTAAAAAGATAAAGATTAGATATGAGAAAGTAATTAGCTATCTTTGCCATAACTACCAAAGCCACTGGCACAAGTGCTATTGAGAATTTTTATTTCAATGTCTGAGCTTTTTGTCCTAAATCAAAACAATATATATTGTTTGTCAAAAAAATATATTCATTATATAGCACATGGAAAAAACAGTGACATAAAAAGATTATTAAATTTTTAAAGATGTGGTTGTTAATTGTACCATTTGGAAGTAACACTATTGACATTTTGGTATATATCCTTTCATTATTTCATATATATTTATGCACCTATATATCTATTTACATAAACTAATGAACATATATATAGTGTATATAGTACAGTATATAGTATATATATAGTATATAGTATATTTAATATAAATATGTACAAATACTGATATATGAATATATATTGGGCCATATTATAATATTAATTTATATATTTTTTACTTATTAACATTTCCTTATAAGAACAGTTATTTTTTGGAACAGAGTTCAAAACTTTTGATTGATCTATAGTATTTACTAATTTAAATGATACCCAAATATTCTATAATTATACTTGATATAGCTTATGTGATGATGAATATTGTGTTTTTATTTGTTTGTGTCCATTTTGGATTAATTCCTTACTGTGAATTGTTTTTTTTCTTAATGTTTTATCTATTTCTAGGAGAGAGAGAGAGAGAGAGAGACAGCGTGAGCAGGGGAGGGTCAGAGATAGAGGGAGTCACAGACTGAAACAGGCTCCAGTCTCTGAGCTGGCAGTCAGCACAGAGCCCGACGCGGGGCTCGAACCCACGAACCGCGAGATCATGACCTAAGCGAAAGTCGGACGCTTAACCGACTGAGCCACCCAGACGTCCCTCCTTACTATGAATTGTTAAGAATAGAATTAAGGCAAAGATTTTATATTTTGACAATTTAATATTATGTGTCACACTTATATATTTGCATTTAGATAACTTTAATAACCGAAGGTATTTAGAAAACTAAATCTAAAACAAAATCTAAATTATACAATTCCTTATGAAACTAAAAGCGTATACACAGGCACTATTTTTTAAAGGATACTTTAGGGTGTTGGTGTTTATAAGTTTGCTCAAAAAAAAAATCACAAACAGAAGAAAAGATGACATGCAGCAGACACTTCTAGCATTACTACTTTTCATAAGATGTAAGTGAATCATATCTTCCTAATATTTCTTTTTGATATTGGTATTGAATAAGATATTTTCTTTCTTAAGGAAATACTGTTTATGTACACAGAAAATGATCACTTACCAGTTATGCAAACAGAGAGCATGGGAAATTAAGTGTATGACTGTGTAAGGAAAATGACTCATTTACTGGTCATTGTTCTTAGCATGTGAGAAAACACCATTTTATTTCTGCCTTGTGAATTCAGGCCTCTGTCATTAGCTTCAGGTTGATTGAATGGGCAATGTCAGGGACAAAAACACTTCATTTATAACCAATTCAAATTCTTTCTTAAGATACTTGAAAGCAAGACCAAACTTAGAAAAGTCATATATTTCAAAGTAGGCTGCTTATAATTGTCTTTGGTATATCTTATAAATCTTCTTAATTAACAACTTGGAGAAAGCTAATCACCCAGGGACCCTCAGAATAATTTAATTGTTCATAGAAGTATTGAAGCTCTGAAGGTCTTTCTAAAAAGAGAATGCTGAATGTGTGTCTTTGACTAGCAGGGGGTTGAAACAATTTTTAAAGATGTGGTTGTTAATATGGAAAAGGGGAGTAAAGGATCTGCTCAATAATTATAATTAGAAATCTGCATTTGGGAAGAAATCATTAAAATTTGCCTAGTATTCACTTTGCTTAATTTCATCCCAAATGAACAATTTAACAAATCTCATCCTTGAGAAGTTATTCATTTTTATGGATTGGAATATAGAGCATTTACTCCAGGAATCATCTCCTGACTTTTTTTTCAAACTTTGAAAGAATTATAATAAAGTATAATTTATAAAGAATTTATAGTAAAATTTCCACTTAGGCTATTTTCATTTAAAGACACAGTGCACTTTCTTTTTCTTAACACACTACTGACATAGAAAAAGGGCTGTTTATTGAATGTTTATTCTGGATCGAATCCTTCATGTGTATTGCTTTTAATCTTCACAACAAATATTCAAGAGAAGAATTATTATTACTCTTGTTAATGTTTATTTATTTATTTTTGAGAGAGAGCGAGAGAGCAGGGAAGGGGCAGAGAGAGAAGAAGACACAGAATTTGAAGCCGACTCCATGCTGTCAGTACAGAGCCCAAGGCGGGGCTCAAACCCACAAACCATGTGATCATAACCTGAGCCAAAACCACGAGTCAGACACTTAACCAACTAAGCCAACCAGGTGCCCTGATTACTCTTTTATTAATAAGGGAACTGAGTTTCAGAAAGGATGGAAATTTGTGTCAGGTCTCATAGCTACCAAGAGTCAGAGATAGAACTAGAACTTAGGGCATTTAGGCCAAAGGTACCAGAGTGATTCCCTAAGGTAGGAACTGGCTATTGGATGGAGAGGATAAAATAAAAGGTACAATTGCATACAATGACTATGAAAAGTATATAAGAAGATCTAAAAAAAACTCCAGCATCTTCAAAGTATTACTTCTGAGTTTGCTTTTTATTATTTAAAACAAAAATCTAGTGAAAAGGGTAAGTTTCAGAATCAAATATCAGTCAATACGTACACTATTGTGATTGAAAAGGACACCTAGCATCTTAAATTTCTGGAAATTGTATGGTCTTGAGCATTTATCCTGGCTTGATCTATCTGTAAAATAGAGGGAAACATGTGTTGAGTTCACTAATGAAATAAATGGTTAGTTTTCTTCTGAGGGCCTCATTATATAGCAAAGTTTATAGCAGCGTCAGCTTACAGTTAATGAAGGCTCCACATGTATCAAATGCTAAGTAGATGAGAATTTACACAGTTTAGGAAGGAATAATTTCAGCAAGATGTAGAGTTTTTCTGTAGAGTTTTTCATGTAGAGTTTTTATTCATTTGTAATGTTTAAATGCTTATTGGGTATCCATAGTGCAGCGTTTAAGGAGTCTGATATGTTAGCTCTTGAGAGGCAACATGGCTTAGTGCATATGGTCTCCTGAGCAAGATTTCCTGGGTGAAAATCCTGAAATCCTGACTCATCCAGTCACCAGTTGTGTGTTATTTATGAATAGCTTAACCTCTCTGTGCCTCACTTTTAATTAATTAATTAATTAATTAATTAATTTTAATGTTTATTTATTTTGAGAGAGAGAGAGCGCATGTGTGTGCATGAGTGTGGGGAGGGGGAGGGACAGAGAGCGAGGGAGAAAGAGAATCCAAAGCAGCCTCCACACATAGCACAGAGCCAGACATGGGACATGATCCTGTGACTATGAGATTATGACCTGAGCTGAAACAAAGAGTTGGACGCTCAACCGACTGAGCTACCCAAGTGCCCTCTTATCTTTAAAATGAGGCTAATAACAGTACTTTATCACAGGGTTCTTAAGAGGATTATATGTGATAATATTTGTAAAGCATTTAGAATACTTTATAATATATAGTGAGTGCTATAAATGAGTTTGATACTTGTTTTAGGAAACAATGTATAAAACTGGATCCTTAGGTGAACAGAAACATACTCATAATACATAATTCTGAAAATGCAATTCAGTGATTTCTTTGATTTCTTTAGTGTTAAAGAGGTGACATGATAAGTTTGTGTGGTGGTATGATTGTGTTTAAAATAACTCATTCAAACATAATTTTGGAGGGGTTAGAAGTCTTTAAGATTATTTGAAATTGATTTTCTATCTCAGGTTGTAATTCTTAAATTAAGGAGGTGATAGAGTGAGATTAAAACTTTGACTTTTAGAATATCAAGAGCAAAGAATAGATCCTAAATAATTCCAGAGAACATAACAAGGGAATTGAAACTGTATATACTTCTCAACAGGTAGATATTGTGCTAGACAACAAGGCAGCGAGTTTCAAAAATTTGAAGGAAAATTATTTTAACCTAGAATTCTTTAGTTAGTCAAACTTGTAATCAAGTTTGTAATGAGATACCATTTTCAAATAGTCAAAGCTCAAAAAGCTTACCTACCATACTTCATAAGCCTTAATTTAGAAGTTGTGTAAAGATGAACTAGAACAAAATGAGGAGTAAACTAAGAAAGAACAACATATGGCAGCTAGGATTTGATCTCACTCAGGAGAATAATGAAGCACCTTCCCGTAATGATGGCTGAGCAGAAGGCCCTAAGGGCCATTGGTTCAAGGTAAGCAAGAGGATAGAGGACCAGAAGGGAGGAAACTGAAAAGTAATTTGAAGAAATTTGGTAATGATCTTGAGAGACAGATCTGTAAAGACAGACTATTTAAGGAAAAGGGAAAGGGAACTAGGAAAAATGTGTAGAATGTATTCACCACTCTTTCGATCCAAGGGCAACATTGTGTGTGTGTGTTTTTTTCTTTTCTATCACTTCTCTCTTGATTATGTTGTTGACTTCTATATGGGACATTCATTGAAATAAACCCCTTCATCTCCTCACTTTTGTGCACTGGCAATGGGGTGGGGATGGGGTCTGCTCACATACTACCTCACTAAGAGTTGCATTGCCTCTTACTCAAGCTAAGATGGACCAAATTCAGTGTGTGGCAACTACTGCAGCAGCCACCTGTCATAAACTTGACTAAATAGAACTGATGGGATAGTGAATATCCTGTGAAGAGGATGGCAAACTGGTTAGTCTTTTGTTCAGGAAAGAACAGCTTTCTAATCCACATTAGGCAGCTGCTTTATTGCAAAGGGTAGAATCTGTCATCACAATGAACTGAGACTTTGTTTTAGGTATGTGTTTAACATGTGCTTGCTCTAGTTATGACACTGTACCACATGCTTTCAGTACATACTTTCATTTTTATGCTGTGATCTTGTTAGCATTATTTTAAGATTATAGTTTGATTAAATTTTATTCTTTAAATTTATAAGCTTAAAAAGATTATAATTATTTTAAGATTATAGTTTGATTAAATTTTCACTAAGCTAAAAATTTGGAATATGTGCATCAGTGTAATTGGGCTCTAATGGCAAAGTATTTCTTTATAAATAAATAGTGAAACTCTATAGCAAAGAACACATTCAGTACAGGATGCCAAAAGTGGCACTTTATTTCATGTTGAAATACCTTGAGTTCCAATGATGACTCATTCATTATCAGACAATCAGTAATATATGATCACTTTGCAATCAAGAAAGTTCAGGAAAGATGGCTAGAGGTGCATAATCTTGAAGCTTTAATTAATGTTTTCCTCATCATTTTTCCATAAGTTATTTTGTCAGATGATAATAGCTTCTCTCAGAAACTGACTCCAACTCTTTATTTCAAACTTCCAGAGAAAAAGGATATAATAATTCTTATGAATTATACCAACTCTGACCTTGAGAAGACTATTTTAATATGACAGAAAAGCTTCAGGTGAATAGTTCATGAAGTATCAATTAGTTTATCCATTTTGTTCCTTTAAAGGATTTGTATTACTTCTTGGTGCAGCTTTATAATTAATTTGTAGTTATTTTTAAAGAATTGAGGAGAGATTAATGTTTCAAATCTAAGTGAAAATGAGTAAGAGATATCTTCCCTGAGAGAAAGAGCTCTGCCAAACCACCTGATAGTCTCATTACTATAGAAACCTGTATGCTGACACAAATAATGATAATCTTATTTACTAAGTGATTTTTCATTAACAAAAACAACAATAATAAAAAACAACAATAAACACCATATAGAAATTGAAAGCACACATGCTATTACCCTAGTCCAACAGAAAATTAGTAGCAGTGATATATTTGTGTCAGTGGTCTAGCAGGATGAAGGATAAAATTTAGTTATCATTTAGCCAGGGATAGAAAGAGTAAGTGGTTCCATATATTTTTAATTTCTTTTCAGAACCTTAATTTTTTATGAGAGAAGAGTTTCCTTATTCAAATGGCAATTCTGCACATGTATAACATGCAATGTTTCTCTGCCTTCTTAAAATAACCTTCTCAAATGCAATTAGTGTGACAGAGACCCAATTAGAGGCAAATGAAGTAAAGTGAAGGTCAGAATCTGGAGGACCTGTGATACATGGTTGATGAGATAATAAGAAAGATTGGGAAGGATGACATTGCTTTTATAAGCTTCAATTTAGAGTTTTCTCACTTCGAGAATAGACAGGGGATAAATTGTAAGCTGCCTTTAGGACTGACATCACCAGCATTTATCGAATCTACCATTCATCTGGCCCTGCCATATTCTCACTTCAGTAGTAGCTCCATTAAATTACATTTTAAGGATCAGGTGGTCACCATTTTCTGTTTTAAGTCCAAGTAATTTATACTCTGGAACCTATCAGATTGCCCTCCATTGAAACTTACATTTACCTAAAATCAGCAGTGTAATGTTTAAAATATTATGTCAACCAGCTTATGTTCTAAAATTGTTCCTATGAAATACTAACATTTCTCCAAAGTAAAGTAGTGATATTTTATGGTGCTTTATAGCAATTCATATTTTTTCCTTTTTTAATCAAAATGTTAAGATGCTAGTACTAGAAGTTATTTTATAAATCCAAATTAATCTTCTAAATATTTCATGTTTCATGAAGTTATAGTTCATGAGGTTAGAACTTTTCAAGTAAAATAACTGTTTAATTTTTGCAATTATATTTCTTCTTTCTGTAATGTACTTGTCCTTTTTTCTCTTTCCTTGTCTTCAGTAGAGCTTTTTTATCCATGTTGCATCAGATACTGTTGGCTTCCTATCAGGCATCCAAATTCCTTCTTTCCTCCTGATGATTAAATGCTGACTTCCCCCCAAACATTAGAGAGAGACACTGTATTTCTAGGCCACTTGTAACCTTTGTTAGTTTAGTGATGGTTATCTAACCTCCTTGCCATTGGTTGGTTTATGAATGGGAATTAGATCTAGCAAGGGCCAATGATGTAAGAAGGGATGTCTTGTCAGAGCTTTCTAGGAAAGATCACCATACGTGATCCAGAAGATGTGCCCAGAGAAGTAATGAAGCACATTTCTATGACAATAGCTATGCAGCAGGCCCAGAGAGCTATTGGTGTAAATTTGAAAAAGCAATGGAGATAGAGAAAGAGGATACTAAGTAAAATGGTTTGAAAGATTGGTTGTGTTGAGGCAAACAATAGAAGGAAAAAAGAGTAATTAGAAGTATTTGAAAAATGTATTCTGTATTTAATGAGCTCAAAGGCATTGAGACATCTCTCCTGAATCACTTCCTTCTTGATTATGTTGTCAGCTTCTGTGTCTGCGTTACCCATTCACTGAAATAAATCTCTCTAGCTCCTCACCATTTCTAACTGTTCTTTATACTCTTCTAATAAATGATCTGTTTTTCTGTTCTTGGACATCTGGCTGCCAGGTTAGGAGCAGCTGTGACCATCTGGGTAGTTCCCTGAAGCTTAAGCTGATGCGGGAAAGAACAGTAGCACTAGAATCACAGGGAGGCCTAGGTGAGCCCTGTACCCTGTCCTGGGTCTGCTTTAGGTTTATTGTTATGTGAGGTAAATAGCCATCTTCCCATTTATTCCATTTTGAGTTTGGGCGTTTTGTTAATTTTGGCTAAAGGATCCATTCACAAAAGCAAACCTTCATTCAACTTGACTTCATTCAATTAACATATGACTATGTTAATGTGCTGTGTGGATGGGAGAGAAGTAAAGTCATAAAGATAATCCTGTGAGACTCATCTTTATCCCTGTTTCTTGAAGTCTTTAGGCTAATTGGAAATAGGGATCATCCGGCTTTTTCTGATACCCTCCCCTCAAGATAAATACACTTGTCTTATGATAAATATACTTGTTAGATTATTCCATGTTTCAAGTACCAACTATACACTAACACTTTCTAAATCAACTGTTCCAGCCTGGAACTCTCCCCTGAACTCTAGACTTCTGTCTTCTGGAATCAAGTGATTTCCTGACATCTCTACTTGGGTTTCTAAGAGACAGCTCAAATTTGGGAAGTCCAAAAACCAAACTGTGACTCCCTTACCCCTCAGAGAAATTTGTTCTGTCCATAATGTTCTTGCCGAATGCCAACTGTTTCCTTCAGTCTAAAAACCTTGAGCCATCTTTGACTGATATGTTTTCCTCGCACCTCACACCTGATTGTTGCCTCTATCTTAAAAATATACTTATAATCAGATCCCTTCTAACAAACGTACACTACCATTCTTGACTCCGCTCAGACTCTGGTAAGTACAGATTGGTCCCACTCTCCATCCTGCTCTCTACTACCCTTTCCTTTGCATGCATCCTAATATTGTAGCATTCCTTGTGGCTTGAAAAGGCAGGAAGCTTTCCGCATCCAGGGAATTTGTACACTGTTCCTTTGCCTGTAGCTGTCTGCCCTCCCACCACGTAGTCACCCCTTTGGTCACTTCCTAGAGGCTTTTGCATAAATGTTAATGAGGAGTGAACCTTTCCCTGAGGCTTTTCCTTTCCTTCTGTTTTTGAAATTACATTTTTTCTTTGTCCTCAGACTCTTTTTGTGTCTGTATGATTTTACTTCTAAACACTTATCACCATCTCGCATACTATATATTTTATAGATGTATTGCTTTACCTTCTGTTTCCCTCTCTAGATTATAAATTCCATGAGGTTAGGGATTTTTGTTTGTTTTGTTTATTATTGTATCTCCACTGACACACTATAGGCACTCAATAAATATGTGTTTAATTAAGAAACGATCCCTGACTCTAGGCAATAACTAACCTGATAAATGCATTTTTGCTAGTAGGTGCCAATGGTAACATAGCAAGATTTTAATCTAAGAGATATGCCTTAATATGCCTAAATATTTAATTTAAACACATGCACTTGAAGTCAATATCTTAACAAAAATCAATGATTTTACTAGTGCATGTTTCAGTAGTTAGGAGAAAATGAGCCTTGCCTTAAACTTTTGTAGTTAATAGCATTATTTCAGTTGTAAGCAATAGAAACCCAATTCAAATTAAGTAATATAAAACTATTAGCTCACTTAATGGAATGTTTAGGTATAGGGTTTTGGTTAGGGTTCTTATAATCTTGGTTTCATTTCTGTTTCCCAGGGGTCTATTGCCTAAATCTTCCTCCATACAGTGACTTCTTCCTCAGCTGGTAAAATGTCTGTAGATATTATGGCTTTATATCCATGCATGGCAGTGTTCAGAAAAAAGGAAGGGAGGCTTTTTTAGAAAAATTCTTAGGAGAGTCAGAAGGAATTTTCCCAGCAGTTCCCAGAAAATCACTCCTCACATACCACTTGTTCAATTAAAGTCACGTACTCATTCCTGAATAAATTATTGGCAAGAGATTTGGGATTATATATAGCTATTAAGCAAGCCCACTCCAAGAGCTGGGAGGAAAGGAGGGCTCTCCTGAGGCACATAGGATTTCTGGGAAAAGGAGAAGGCTTAAGAACTCCAGGTAACTTTGGTTCTATGAGGAAAGAAGAAGTGGGGAGACAACCAAATGTTGGCTGTACTTTTTTGTATCTTATGGACCACTTATCACCATTTTTTCCAGCTTTAGGAACAAGTTTATGATCTTTAAGATAATAGCTATAAAGTATTCTCATCTTTAGATGGCCTCTGAAATTAATCTAAATTGCTGCTGTGGGTAAACAATTTAATTGTTTTTCCCCTAAATGAACTGAACACAATGTCACCTAGAGGGGAAAAACCCTTAATTTTTCTTTTTTCAAATGCCTTGAATTATGTAGCTAGTGCTATATGAATTGTGAAATGAATTCATTAGTTCTGAAAATTATACTTGCATTATTATATATGCTATTGATATGTTTTCATTCTAGTATAATGATAAATGCATTAAAGGTTACAAAATGAAAATGAGATAAATGTATGTCTTCTCATCCTGAAAATTATATTATGTATTCTTTTTTTAAAAGACTATATTGAAAATGTGTATTAGGATCAGTTTAAGGGCTATTGAAATAAAATAACACAAATCTGTCATTTGCATCTTAAAATGTAGGGCATACTTTTATGTATTTTATACTCCCTATTATTCGCCCTCCCTCCTCCATCTTTTCTCTTAACTTTTTCGTTTTCCCTCTGCTTTGCATGTTAGTTGAATTAGCCTGTGCGTTTGTGTGCTCCTGCTCCCTGTGTGTTTGTCTGTCTGTTTTCTTTTCCAGGGCTACCTCAAGAAACAAGCTAGATTGCACAAGGTGGAGAGTCCCAAATATCACTACGAATAGGAAAATAAAATAACCAAGGTCCCA
Source organism: Hyaena hyaena (assembly GCF_003009895.1). Lineage (NCBI taxonomy): Eukaryota > Metazoa > Chordata > Mammalia > Carnivora > Hyaenidae > Hyaena > Hyaena hyaena. Next base: position 37,226 of record NW_024081826.1, on the reverse strand, counting down.
ACAAGAGAGACCAGGGGATACCATTCAAAAAACACTCTCTGAAAGGGTAGGCCCTGGAAAGTCAAAGAGCCTTCTTGGATATAGCAGTGCTCATAGAAACAGAGAGAATAATAGGTCTTTAAAACCAACAAGAGCCGGAAAGCTAACTAAAATGACGAAACGAAAGACCTCTCCTCCAAAGAAACTCCAAGAAGAAATGACAGCTAATGAACTGCTCAAAACAGATATCAGCAGCATCACTGAACAAGATTTTAGAATAATAATGGTAAAATTAATAGCTGGGCTTGAAAAAAACATAGGGGACATCAAAGAAACTATGGCTACAGACAGAATGGAAAATAAAAATAGGCATGAAGAATTAAAAAATGCGATAAATGAGATCCATAATAAATTAGAGGCCTCCAATGCACGGATTGAAGAGGCAGAAAGGAGAATAAGTGATTTAGAAGACACCATTATAGAAAAACAAGAAGCTGACAAAAAAAGAGACAAACTGATCCAGGAACAGGAAAGAAGAATTCGAGAGCTCAGCGATACGGTCAAACGCAACAATATCCGTATCATAGGAATCCCAGAAGAGGAAGAGAGAGGGAAAGGTGCTGAAGGAGTCCTGGAACAAATTATAGCAGAGAACTTCCCCGACCTGGGGAAGGAAGTAAATGTGGAAGTACAAGAGGCTCAGAGGACTCCCCTCAGACGTAACCTGAATCGATCTTCTGCACGACATATCATAGTGAAAATGGCCAAATACAAGGACAAAGAGAGAATTTTGAAAGCAGCTAGGGAGAAAAGGGCCCTAACATACAAAGGGAAACCTATCAGAGTGGTGACAGACCTATCTACTGAAACTTGGCAGGCTAGAAAGGAATGGCAGGAAATCTTCAATGTGATGAACAGTAAAAATATGCAGCCAAGAATCCTCTATCCAGCAAGCCTGTCATTCAAAATAGAAGGAGAGATAAAAACCTTTCCAAATAAACAGAAATTGAAAGAATTTGTCACCACGAAGCCAGCCCTACAAGAAATCCTGAGGGGGATGCTCTGAAGGAAAGGTTGCAAGGAACAAAGATACCAGAGACACCACCACAAACATGAACCCTACAAAAGATACAAAGACTCTAAACCCACATATTTCAATAATAACACTGAATGTAAATGGGCTGAATGCTCCAATCAAAAGACATAGGGTAGCAGAATGGATTAAAAAACAAAATCCATCAATATGCTGTCTACAAGAAACTCATTTTAGACGGGAAGATACCTTCAGATTAAAAGTAAGGGGATGGAGAAATATATATCATGCTACAGGAAATCAAAAGAAAGCCGGAGTAGCGATACTTATATCAGACAAACTGGACTTTAAATTAAAGACAATCACAAGAGATGAAGAAGGGCACTACATAATAATTACAGGGTCCATCCATCAGGAAGAACTAACAATCATAAATGTCTACGCACCGAATATGGGAGCACCTAAATATCTAAAACAATTAATCACAAACAGAAACAAGCTTATAGATAAGAATGTGCTAATAGCAGGGGACTTTAATACTCCGCTTACAGCAATGGATAGGTCAACCAGACAGAAAATCACTAAAGAAATAATGGACTTGAAAGACACATTGGACCAGATGGATCTGACGGATATATTTAGAACTTTACATCCTGAGGCCAGGGAATTTACTTTCTTCTCAAGTGCGCATGGCACATTCTCCAAGATAGATCACATACTGGGACATAAAGCAGCCCTCAATAAATATAAAAGAATAGAGATCATACCATGCACACTGTCAGATCACAATGCTTTGAAACTTGAAATCAATTACAGGAAGAAGTCTGGAAAACCGCCAAAAACATGGAGGTTAAAGAACACCCTTCTAAAGAATGAATGGGCCAATCAGGCAATTAGAGAGGAAATTAAAAAATATATGGAAACAAATGAAAATGAAAACACAACAATTCAAAATCTATGGGATGCGGCCAAGGCAGTCCTAAGAGGAAAGTACATTGCTCTCCAGGCCTATTTCAAGAGATTAGAAAAAGCACAAGTCCAAAATCTAACAGCTCACCTAAAGGAGCTAGAGGCAGAGCAACAAGAACGCCCTAAACCCAGTAGAAGAAGAGAAATAGTAAAAATTAGAGCAGAAATAAACAACATAGAGACCAAAGAAACAATTGAACAGATCAATGAAACCAAGAGTTGGTTTTTTGAAAAAGTAAACAAAATTGACAAACCTCTAGCCAGGCTTATCAAAAAGAAAAGAGAGAGCACCCAAATAGACAAAATTATGAATGAAAATGGACTTATTACAACCAACCCCTCAGAAATACAAGCAATTATCAGGGAATACTATGAAAAATTATATGCCAACAAATTGGACAACTTAGAAGAAATGGACAAATTCCTAAACACACACTCACTACCAAAATTCACACGGGAAGAAATAGAAAACCTGAACAGACCCATAACGAGTGAAGAAATCGAATCAGTGATCAAAAATCTCCCAACAAATAAGAGCCCTGGACCTGATGGTTTCCCTGGGGAATTCTACCAGACATTTAAAACAGAATTAATCCCAATTCTTCTCAAGCTATTCCAAAAAATAGAAGTCGAAGGAAAACTCCCGGACTCATTTTATGAAGCCAGCATCACTCTGATTCCCAAGCCAGACAGAGATCCAGCAAAAAAAGAGAACTATAGGCCAATATCCTTGATGAATACGGATGCAAAAATTCTCAACAAGATCCTTGCAAATCGAATCCAGCAGCATATCAAAAGAATCATCCACCAAGATCAAGTGGGATTCATTCCTGGGTTACAGGGCTGGTTCAACATTCGCAAATCAATCAATGTGATCCATCATATCAATAAAAGAAAAGATAAAAACCATATGATCCTGTCAATAGATGCAGAAAAAGCATTTGACAAAATACAGCATCCCTTCTTAATAAAGACTCTCGAGAAAGTTGGGATAGAAGGAACCTACTTAAACATCATCAAAGCCATCTATGAGAAGCCTTCAGCTAACATCATCCTCAACGGGGAAAAACTGAGAGCTTTCCCCCTGAGATCAGGAACACGACAGGGATGTCCACTCTCACCACTGTTGTTTAACATAGTGCTGGAAGTCCTAGCATCAGCCATCAGACAACAAAAGGAAATCAAAGGCATCAGAATTGGCAAAGAGGAAGTCAAACTTTCACTCTTCGCAGATGACATGATACTCTACATAGAAAACCCGACAGACTCCACCAGAAGCCTACTAGAACTGATCCAAGAATTCAGCCAAGTTGCAGGGTACAAAATCAACGTACAGAAATCGGTTGCATTTTTATACACCAATAATGAAGCAACAGAAAGAGAAATCAAGAAACTGATCCCATTCACAATTGCACAAAAAACCATAAAATACCTCGGAATAAACCTAACCAAGGATACAAGAGATCTGTATGATGAAAACTATAGAAAACTTATGAAGGAAATTGAAGAAGACACAAAGAAATGGAAAAACATTCCATGCTCATGGATAGGAAGAATAAATATAGTTAAGATGTCATTACTACCTAAAGCACTCTACACATTCAATGCAATTCCAATCAAAATTGCACCAGCATACTTCTCAAAACTAGAACAAACTATCCAAAAATTTGTATGGAACCACAAAAGACCCCGAATAGCCAAAGTAATACTGAAAAATAAAACCAAAACGGGAGGTATCACCATCCCAGACTTCAGCCTCTACTACAAAGCTGTCATCCTCAAGACAGTATGGTATTGGCACAAAAACAGACACATAGACCAATGGAACAGAATTGAGAACTCAGAAGTGGACCCAAAAGTATACAGCCAACTGATCTTTGACAAAGCAGGAAAGAATATCCAATGGAAAAAAGACAGCCTTTTTAACAGATGGTGTTGGGAGAACTGGACAGCAACATGCAGAAGAATGAAACTAGATCATTTTCTCACACCATGCACAAAAATCAACTCAAAATGGATAAAGGACCTGAACGTGAGACAGGAAACTATCAACACCCTAGAGGAGAAAGCAGGAAACAACCTCCTTGACCTCCACCGCAGCAACTTCTTACTTGACACATCCCCAAAAGCAAGGGAATCAAGAGCAAAAATAAACTGTTGGGACCTCATCAAGATTAAAAGCTTCTGCACAGCCAAGGAAACAACCCAGAAAATTAATAGGCAACCAACGGAATGGGAAAAGATAGTTGCAAATGACATATCAGATAAAGGGTTAATATCCAGAATCTATAAGGAACTCACCAAACTACACGCCCGAAAAACAAACAACCCAGTGAAGAAATGGGCAGAAGACATGAACAGACACTTCTCCAAAGAGGACATCCAGATGGCCAACAGACACATGAAACGATGCTCAGCATCCCTCCTCATCAGGGAAATACAAATCAAAACCACACTGAGATACCACCTCACGCCAGTCAGAGTGGCTAAAATGAGCAAATCAGAGAACTCTAGATGCTGGCGAGGATGTGGAGAAACGGGCACCCTCCTACACTGTTGGTGGGAATGTAAACTGGTACAGCCCCTCTGGAAAACAGTGTGGAGGTTCCTCAGGAAACTAACAATAGAACTCCCTTATGACCCAGCAATAGCACTGCTAGGAATTTACCCAAGGGATACAGAAATGCTGAGGCATAGGAGCACATGTACCCCAATGTTCATAGCAGCACTCTCCACAATAGCTAAAACATGGAAAGAGCCTAAGTGTCCATCAACAGATGAATGGATCAAGAAGATGTGGTTTATCTATACCATGGAATACTACATGGCAATGAGAAACAATGAAATCTGGCCATGTGTAGCAACATGGATGGACCTTGAGGGTGTTATGCTGAGCGAAATAAGTCAGGCAGAGAAGGACAAATATCATATGTTTGCACGTATAGGAGGATTAGGAGGAACTTGACGGAGGAACAAGGGGGAGAAGAAGGGCGGAAATGGTGGGGGAAAGGGAGAGAGGCAAACCATGAGAGACTCTTGAATGCTGACAAAAACTGAGGACTGATGGATGTGGGGGGGAGGGGGGATGGGCATGGAGGAGGGCACTTTGGGGATGAGCACTGAGTGTTATGTAGAAACTAATTTGACAATAAACTATTTGTAAAAAAATAAAAAATAAAAAAAAAATAAAATGTAGGGCATAAAAAGAATTCTCAGAGAATTTTAGAGCATGTGATTTGGGTTCTCACAATAAATCCCAAACCAGACCCAGGTTTCATGGGAATTTTCCAGGTATTTATAAATCATTTAAAGTCCCATGGTCTTCCATTCAGCATTATTTGATTATGTCCACACTTAAATTTGACAAGGTGTTTTCTTCTTGTTTCATACAGTAAGATCTAGAAAATTGGCCTGTGGGGAAAGAATTCTTCCTGACCACCCTGTTTATGGCTAAAGGTGTGACAAGAACATTATCATACCAGGCATTGGGATCGTCAGAAGTAAAATTACAAGGCACTCAGATTGTAAGAGGGTGGAATAATGTCAAAATTGAGCAGAAGCATTCTCTCTGGGGCTTTCTCTGGAAAAAGGATTTGCATATCCCACAAAGCCGTTTAGTTTATTGGTGAGCTATTCTCCTCTGTGCTAGATTTCTCTACAGCGTCAAATCTTTACAGAAGGGAAGCAGAGTTTAGCTATCTTCAGTACACTAGAAGATTCCTTTGTGAGATTTATATGCCTGTAAAATCTGAGAATGAAACTTTTGCCTTTTCTTTCTCCATCTCAGTCTCCTTCTCCTCCTCTGCCTTGTCGTTGTCGTTCTCCTCCTCCCCCTCCCCCTCACCTCCTCCTCTCCCTCCCCTTGCTCCTCCTCCTTTTTTTGAGGCTGCTCTGAAATATTAAATAGACAAGAGTGGATTGAGAATGATTCCTCCATTTAAAAGAAGAGTTACTTCAAGTCTAAAACCCATTCTGGAAATGAGCCTGGTCAAGCTAAACTCTCTAGCTTATCATAATAAGATACAAAAAGACTTGCACTCTAAACAGAAAGCTCATAAAATCATGTATTTATATTAAGAGGAGCATTGTTTTGGAAATAGTGTAAGAAAAGAGATTTCATTTGCCCTTTTAAGGACCACCTGTTGTGTCTCTTAAAAATTCTTATTGAGAGGTTTTGGAAGATTGATGCACAATTAATTGTGAAAGTTTAATTTTTAAAGAAAACCATCTTATGTATCTGGTGGTATAGGGGGTTGTTTGCATGGGCTGCTCAGTAGTCATTCCATAATGCTTTGTTGGAAGAAATAACTGAATTAAATATTATGAATAGATTGAACGGTACAAGGTACAAGATAGCATCATTCTAATAATTCAAATCAATTCATGTAGGAAGTGGGCTTTCTGTACTCCTCAAGAGAACTATGGCCTGTGGTACCACTGGATTGTTTAAGTATCAGGAAATTATCCTGTCAGTCAGTGGAGGATCTTTGTAGAAATAAATGCAGGGAAAGTTCTTGCCTGATTAGACCATAGTTTATCTTCACAAGAGATGGCCAAACACTACATGTTATGCTTTTTGAAAGTAAAATAAAATGATATATATACCTCATAAACAAATAAATTGATAGCAAATAATATTTTAATGTTTGCAGGTTATTGAGTCTGTTGACCTTTTTGTCCTTGTCTTGACTAGAACAGATTTTGATACTCATTAATTAAAAAGAGACTGATATTTTAAGATATTTAGAGACATGAACAATTAAGAGAATCTTACAAATCTTATAATTCCTATTAAAGGTAATATTCCCTCCCCTCAATAATGTAGACATTATCTAAAATACTTCTAGCCTTCCTTATGCCTAATATGGGCTCCCGAGCTGACATTGCAAACCCCTCTGAAGAATAGTGAAATACTTTTAAAGTAAAAGGTGGGGAAGATTCCCCATGGCAGGTTTGTGGATCAGTAAGGAAATCTATTTATGTCTTTCACTGGCCTTATTTGGAATACAAAAAGAAAAGTCATTTCTAAAAATGTTTATATGAACTGTGCCTTCAAAGACCAAGCCTCTATATTCCTAAATGAAAGGTAATTTAAGTAGGTTATATGCATATGATACTCAATATATCCCAATTTAAACAGTGACTTAGGTCTATGTAATCTATTAGTGTCATTTGTTCCTGTGGTTAAGAATAAAAGGCAAATAAATAACAAAAGGCAATAAAATTATAGGGAAAGTATAAAGAGGATAAGAAAACTTATGATGATTAATGAAATTAAATATGAAATGAAAATAGTAGAGGGTGAGATAAGTAAATTTTTTAAATGTTTATTTTTGAGAGAGAGAGAGAGAGAAGGTGAGCAGGTGAGGGTTAGAGAGAGAGGGAGATACAGAATCTGAAACAGGCTTCAGGCTCTGAGCTGGCAGTCAGCACAGAGCCTAAAGACGGCCTCGAACCCATGAGCCATGGGATCATGACCTGAGCCTAAGTCCGACGCTTAACCGACTGAGCCACCAGGCGCCCCAGGGGTTGAGATAATTAAAATAGCCAAACTTATGTAAGAGCCAGACAGACAGGCACTAGGATGTAACTGTTATGAAAGCAGAGATTATATTCCTTTAGGTTACTATTACATCCTTGGCAGTTAAACAAATATTTATGAGAGGATAGAATGATACTATAGAATAAAATCCAAATGGGTTAAAAGAAAATAGTTAATGTAATATCTTTATGTAAATGTAACTCAAACTATATTTTTTTTTTATCACCCTCCACTCCAAGCCAAGGACCCTTCTTAGCGTTTTTTTTTTCTATTTGTCCGCACTCTCCATGAAATTTAAAAACCACAGATATATTATATTCTCTTCACATACTATGACCCTTTGCTGGACAACAAACCACCTTAAGAATTTTTTTACTTCCCTGAACCAATTTTTGCCCCATAAGTGGAGATTAAAATTTCATTGATTTTGATTCCATTAAAAATGCATGCCGTATGGAATTTGTGTTTTATTGTGAACATGGTATAAAAGTCAGATTAAGCTTGAATCTGCTTTTTTTTTCTTTCATACTTTATTGGAAATTTGGTTTCCATATAACACCCAGTGCTCATCCCAACAAGTGCCCTCCTCCATGCCCATTTCCCCCCTTTCCCACCCCCACCACCATCAGCCCTCAGTTTGTTCTCAGCATATAAGAATCTCTCATGGTTTGCCTCCCTTGCTCCCCAACTATTTTTACTCTTCTCCTCCCCCATGGTCCTCCTTTAAGTTTCTCCTAATCCACCAATATGTGAAAACATATGGTATCTGTCTTTCTCTGCCTAATTTATTTCACTCAGCATAACACCCTCAAGGTCCATCCATGCTGCTACAAATGACCAGATTTCATTCTTTCTCATTGCCATGTAGTATTCCATTGTATAGATAAACCACATCTTCTTGCTCCATTCGTCAGTTGATGAACACTTAGGCTCTTTCCATGATTTTGCTAATGTTGAAAGGGCTGCTATGAACATTGGGGTACATGTGCTCCTATGCATCAGCACTCCTGTATCCCTTGGGTAAATTCCTAGCAGTGCTATTGCTGGGTCATAGGGGAGTTCTATTGTTAATTTTGTGAGGAACCTCCACACTGTTTTTCAGACGGGCTGCACCAGTTTACATTCTCGCCAAGAGTATGTAGGAGGGTGCCTGTTTCTCCACATCCTTGCCAGCATCTAGAGTCTCCTGTTTTGCTCATTTTAGCCACTATGACTGGAGTGAGGTGGTATCTCAGTGTGGTTTTCATCTGCAATTCCCTGATGATGAGGGACACTGAGCATCATTTTATGTGTCTGTTAGCCATCTGGATGTCCTCTTTGGACATATCTGTTCATATCTTTTGCCCATTTCTTCACTGGATTGTTTGTTTTTCGGGTGTGGAGTTTGGTGAGTTCCTTATAGGTTTTGGATACTAGCCCTTTACCTGATATGTCACTTGCAACTATCTTTTCCCATTCCGTTGGTTGCCTATTTTATTGTTTCCTTTGCTCTGCAGAAGCTTTTTATCTTGATTAGGTCCCAATAGTTAATTTTTGCTCTTGATTCCCTTGCCTTTGAGGATGTGTCAAATAAGAAATTGCTGGGGTTTTTTAAAATATTTTATTTATTTCTAGGAGAGAGAGAGAGAGAGAGAGAGAGAGAGACAGAATGAGTAGGGAAGGGTCAGAGAGAGAGGGAGTCACAGACTCTGAAACAGACTCCAGGCTCTGAGCTGGGAGTCAGCACAGAGCCCAACACGGGGCTTGAACCCATGAACCGTGAGATCATGACCTAAGCGAATGTCGGATGCTTAACCGACTAAGCCACCCAGGTGCCCCAGAAATTGCGGTGGTTGAGGTTAAGGAGGCTGTTTCCTGCTTTCTCCTCTAGGGTTTTCATGGTTTCCTGTCTCATATTCAGGTCCTTCATCCATTTTGTGTTTATTTTTGTGTACGGTGTAAGAAAATGATCTAGTTTCATTCTGCAAATGTTGCTGTCCAGTTCTCCCAGCATCATCTGTTAAAGAGTGTGTCATTTTTCCGTTGGATACTCTTTCCCGCTTTGTCAATTAGTTGGCCGTACATTTGTGGGTATAGTTCTGAGTTCTCAATTCTATTCCATTGGTCTATTTGTCACTTTTTGTGCCAGTGTCATACTGTCTTCACGATTATAGCTTTGTAGAAGCGGCTAAAGTCTGGGATTGTGATGCCTCCCATTTTGGTTTTCTTCTTCAGTATTACTTTAGCTTTTCAGGGTGTTTTGTGGTTCCATACAAATTTTAGAATAGTTTGTTCTAGTTTTGTGAAGAATGCTGGTGCAACTTTGATTGTGATTGCATTGAATGTGTACATTGATTTGAGTAGTAATGATATTTTAACAAGATTTATTCTTCCAATCCATGAGCATGTAATATTTTTCCATTTCTTTGTGTCTTCTTCAATTTCCTTCATAAGCTTTCTATAATTTTCATCATACAGATCTCCTATATTTTTGGTTAGGTTTATTTCTAGGTAGTTTATGTTTTTTTTTACAATTGTGAATGGGATCAGTTTCTTGATGTCTCTTTCTGTTGCTTCATTATTGGTGTATAAAATTACAACTGATTTCTGTACATTGATTTTGTACTCTGTGACTTTGCTGAATTCATGGATCAGTTCTAGGAGGCTTCTAGTGGAGTCTGTTGGGTTTCCGTGTAGAGTATCATGTCATCTGCAAAAAGTGAAAGTTTGACTTCTTCCTTGCCAATTCTGATGCCTTTGATTTCCTTTTGTTGTCTGACGACTGATGCTAGGACTTCCAGCACTATGTTAAACAACAGTGGTGAGAGTGGACATCCCTGTCGTGTTCCTGATCTCAGGGGAAAGCTCTCAGTTTTTCCCCATTGAGGATGATGTTAGCCGAGGGCTTCTCATAAATGGCGTTTATAATGTTTAAGTAAGTTCCTTCTATCCGATTTTCTCCAGGATCTTTATTAAGTAGGGATGCTGTATCTTGTCAAATACTTTTTCTGCATCTATAGACAGGATCATATGGTTTTTATCTTTTCTTTTGTTATGTGATGTATCACATTGATTGATTTGTGAATATTGAAACAGCCCTATAGCCCAGATATGAATCCCACTTGATCATGGTGGATAATTCTTTTTATGTGCTGTTGCATTTGATTTGCACGTATCTTGTTGAGGAGTTTTGCATCCATATTCATCAAGGATATTGACCTGTAGTTCTCTTTTTTTTTTTTACTGGGTCTCTGTCTGGCTTGGAAATCAAAGTTAAGCTGGCTTTGTAGAATAAGTGTGGAAATTTTTGTTCGATTTCTATATTTTGGAATAGCTTGAGAAGAATGGGTATTAACTCTGATTTAAATGCCTAGTAGAATGCCCCAGGGAAGCCATCTGGCCCAGGGCTCTTTTTTTGTTCAGAGGTTTTTGATAACTGATTCAATTTCTTCACTAGTTATGTGTCTGTTCAGATTTTCTGTCTCTACCCGTGTGAAATTTGGTAGTGAGTGTGTTTAGGAATTTGTCCATTTCTTCTAAGTTGTCCTCTTTGTTGGCATATAATTTTTCATAGTATTCCCTGACATCTGCTTGTTTTTCTGAGGTATTGGTTGTAATAAATCCATTTTCATTCATGATTTTGTCTATTTGGGTGCTCTCTCTTTTCTTTTTGAAAAGCCTGGCTAGGGGTTGATCAATTTTGTTTATTTTTTTAAAAACCAACTCTTGGTTTCATTGATCTGTTCCACTGTTGTTTTGGAGTCTATAATGTTTATTTCTGCCCTGATTTTTATTATTTCTCTTCTCCTACTGAGTTTGGAGTGCTCTTGTTGCTCTCCTACTAGTTCCTTTAGGTGCGCTGTTAGATTTTGTACTAGTTATTTTTCTAATTTCTTGAAATAGGCCTGGAGTGCAATGCACTTTCCTCTTAGGACTGCCTTTGCCACATCCCATAGGGTTTGGATTGTTGTATTATCATTTTCATTTGTTTCCATATATTTTAAAATTTCTTCCTACTTGCCTGATTGGCCCATTCATTCTTTAGTAGGGTGATCTTTAACCTCCATGTTTTTGGAGGTTTTCCAGACTTCTTCCTGTGATTGATTTCAAGTTTCATAGCATTGTGATCTGAAAGTGTGCATGGTATGATCTCGATTCTTTTGTATTTATTGAGCGCTGCTTTCTGACCCAGTATGTGATCTGTCTTGGAGAACGTGCCATGCGCACTTGAAGAGAGAGTGAATTCCATAGCCTCAGGATGTAGAGTTGTAAGTATATCTGTCAAATCCATCTGTTCCGATGTGTCATTCAAGTTCATTGTTTCTTTAGTGATTTTCTGTCTAGATGATGTTTCCATTGCTGTAAGTGGAGTATTAAAGTTCCCTGCTATTAGCTAGTTCTTGTCCATAAGATTGTTTCTGTTTCTGATTAATTGTTTTATGTATTTAGGTGCTTCCATATTCGGTACATCAACATTTATAATTGTTACCTCTTCCTGATGGACAGACCATGTAATTATGATATAATGCCCTTCTTCATCCCTTGTTACTGCCTTTACTTTAATTTCTAGTTTGTCTGATATAAGTATGGCTAATCTAGCTTTCTTTTGACTTCCAGTAGCATGATAGATATTTCTCCATCCCCTTACTTCCAATCTAAAGGTGTCCTCAGGTCAAAAATGAGTCTCTTGTAGACAACAAATAGATGGATTTTTTTAAAATCCATTTTGCTACCTTATGTCTTTGGGTTTTTAAAAATTTTTTTTAATGTTTTATTTATTTCTGAGAGAGAGACAGCATGAGCAGGGGAGGGTCAGAGAGAGACAGAGATGCAGAATCTGAAACAGGCTTAGGCTCTGAGCTGTCAGCACAGAGCCCAACTTGGGGCTCAAACCCATGAACCGTGAGATCATGATCTGAGCCAAAGTCAGACGTTCAACAAACTGAGCCACCCAGGTGGCCCTACCCTATATCTTTTGATTGGAGCATTTAGTCCATTAACATTCAGTGTTATTATTGAAAAATATTGGTTTAGAGTCATTGTGTTCTCTGTAGGATTTATGCTTGTAGTGGTGTCTCTCTGGTACCTTGTTTTCCTTGCACCATTTCCCTCAGAGAGTCCCCCTCAGGATTTCTTGTAAGGCTGGTTTAGTGGTGATGAATTCTTTCAATTTTGTTTATTTGGGAAGACTTTATCTCTCCTTCTATTCTGAATGACAGGCTTGCTCTATAGAGGATTCTTGGCTGTATATTTTTTCTGTTCATCACATTGAAGATTTCCTGCCATTCCTTTCTGACCTGCCAAGTTTCAGTAGATAGGTCTGTCGTCACTCTGGTAGGTTTCCCTTTGTCTGTTAGGGCCATTTTTTCCCTAGCTGCTTTCACAATTCTCTCTTTGTCCTTTTATTTTGCCAGTTTCACTATGATATGTCATGCAGAAGATCGATTCAAGTTACATCTGAGGAGAGTTCTCTGTGCCTCTTGGATTTCAGTGTCTGTTTCCTTCCTCAGATTGGGGAAGTTCTCTGCTATAATTTGTTCAAGGACTCCTTCAGCGCCTTTCCCTCTCTCTCCCTCTTCTGGAATTTATGATATGGATATTGTTCCGTTTGGTTGTATCACTCAGTTCTCGAACTCTCCTTTCGTGTTCCTGGATCAATTTATCTCTGTCTTCTCGGCTTCCTCTTTTTCTATAATTATGTCTTGTAATTCACCTATTCTCCTCTGTTCCTCTTCATTCTGTGCATTGAATGCTTCCATTTTATTATGCACCTGGTTTTAGCATTTTTTAATTCATCACAACTATTTTCATGCTCCATAGTCTTTGTAGCAATAGCTTCTCTGATGTCTTCCATGTCTTTTTCAAGCCTAGCAATTAATTTTATGACTATTGTTCTAAATTCTTGTTCAGTTATCTTTCTTATATCTGTTTTGAGCATTTATTTGTCATGTTTTCCTGGAATTTCTTTAGAGGAGAGCTGTGTTTTGTCATTTTGGCTAGCTTTCTGCCTCTTGTTAGTTTTAAAAGCTTTTTATGTACTCTGCACATGCAAGTACTGCTGTATTAAAGAAGGCTCATTGACTGTCCAGGGTATGTCTGTTCAGGAAGTGTTCTTTTAATGGTGTCTCTTGTTCTCTCTTGTTGAGACTGGTTATTTTATTTCCCTACTCGTAGTGATATTTGGGGCTCTCCACCATGTGTACTTTGGCTTGTTTCTTGAGGTAGCACTGGAAAGTAAAACAGAGAGACAAACACACAGGGAACAAAGGCATGCAAACGCACAGACAAGTCCAACAAGGAAGCAAACCGAAAGGGAAAAAGGAAAAGAAAAAAAAAGACAAAGAAGGAAAACCCCAAAGACAAAGTACAGTCTAAAAGCATAAAACCAGAATTCCTAGCTACAAGTAAAGAGCAGGTTGTATGCAGTGCTGATGGAAGAGTGTTTACAAAGAGAGAAATGACAGGGTGGGGAGGAAGTGAAATGGACAATGACCAGGCAGAGAGACTAAGAGGCTTAATTCAGAGAGTGAAAGAGGAGGATAAGGTAGGAGGTGAGGAGAAAGAAACGATGATAATGTTACTTAGAGAAACTATATAATCTGATTACTCCAGAGACTGAGATAGGAAGGTGGCGGTAGAGGAGTAGAATATACATCTAGAGAATGGATTAAATGTGACTGTTTAAGCAAACCAAGACCAGAGTGCCCAGTCCAACAGAAGGGAGGAATGCAAATGAGAGAAGGGAAGATATATCTGAATAGTCCGAATTGATCTAGAATCAATCATGGCAGTGCGTCCATGTTGGTCTTGCCCTGGGCTGTGGTTAAAAAAAAAAAAAAAAAAGCTCTCTAGCGGGGATGGGAGTGGTTTGGTGTAGGCAGGCCTAGGCTTCACTACTTCTTGCAGGCGGCTCCCTGAGGTCCCACCTTGGTGGTTGTGGGGAGAAAAATGGCGCCCCAGTCCCATCTTGAACAAAGCATTGCAAATCACTCTTTTGGGTCTGATCTTTCTGTGCCGCAGGTGTAGTCAAGGTGGGCTGTGTTCTATGTCCCAAGACCCGCCTCGTCTCCAGGTCTTAGTCCGAGCGCTTTATTGATACCTCCGAAATATAATCCCACAGGCCTGCTGCTTCCCAGTTGGGGATCGAGCCAGGAGAGCAGCAGAGCAGTTTCAGGCTGGGCTACTTCCCAGCCAGGAATCAAGCCAGGAGAGCTGTGGAGCAGTTTCTCCTGGTGCCACCTGGGACCGGGGCACCCAGCCCAAAGAAAGCATCACAGCTGGAAATAGGGTCCCTTTCCATCCCAGGCCAAGGTTTTTCTCTTCTCCAAGGACAGTTCCATGAGCAGTTTCAGCTGCTCTTTCTCTTTCCATTGACTCTCCGCAGCTCCCCACAATGGGAATTCTCTCCCCTCCCTCTGTGTCTTCGGTCCTGGACTGTTTTTACCTTCCCCAGTTGGTACTCACACACCTATGACATTGTCTTCATAGTGGAGTTTGTTTCTTTTCCTCCCAGACTCCTGCTGTTCAGTGTCCTATGGCTTCAGGCCTTCTTTGTTTCACAGATGGTGGCAGGCGAAAAGTACAGAGCGCCCTACTTCTCTTCCATCTTGCCTTCCCTCTTGAATCTGCTTCTTAACATGTTGGGAAGTTATTTGACTTCTCTGAATCCCAGGATAATAATAGCTACTATGGGAGTTTATTGTTAATGTAAAAATGCCTGCCATTCTGGCATATGAATTGACACTTCAAAAATCATAGTTCCTTTACTCACGGTGGAATTTTTAAGAAAGTAGTCAAAATGTTTGGCAGATATGTCAATAAGTAATCTTCTCTAAAGGATGATACTTCTCTGAGAAGACCTCTAATGTGTACACTTTAATACCATGAGCTGAAGAGCTAAAACAAAGCCTTTGGGTTCCTTCCTTTTGCCTTTTCTCAGACCTTAATCTCAGTCTAAATTGATGTATGATATGGGCTCAAAGTGAAACAGCTACAAAAACCCTTTGTATCAATATCGAACTGAAGCCTAATATGTAGAACAGATTCGAGCTCAGTGACTGTGACTGAATCTGGTGGAAGGGACCCACTTACCACTGCACGTGGTAAAGGCAGTTCTCAAGATCCTTCTCTAGAATCCCTAGAGCTCTATGAACAAACTGGAAATGATTATTTTCTGTGATCTCTTCTAGTCTTAAGGTTTGGAGACTTGATTGATGTACAGTTTGTATGTTGGGTTAAATTTCTAGTTGCTTACATGTTGCTATTTTTTTTTAACATGATCAATATGTTTAGAAACAAGTGAGAAATCAAAGTGGCTGGTTTACTTTATGAACATAGAAATTAATGTGTTGAAGTCTGTCTTTCTTTCTTTCTTTCTTTCTTTCTTTCTTTCTTTCTTTCTTTCTTTCTTTCTTTCTTTCTTCTTCTGCTTCTGCTGCTGCTGCTGCTGCTGCTGCTGCTTCTTCTTCTTCTTCTTCTTTTGGTCATGGATTAAATTAAAAGATTTCTAGGATAAAATAACTCAGCTATAGGCAGTAACTTTATTTATCCAGGTGCTTGATAAGAAGGAGCTTCACTAGATTAACTGTGTAACCTAGCAGCCAGTATAAGTATTGAATTCAACAGTTTAGAAAAGTTTGGACTCTAACCCAGGAAAGATTCTTTCAATGATATTTTCTCCCTGTCTCTTTTTTTAAATTTTCTCTCTTTCTAATAAAAGTGGGAAATTTTCTTGATTTTATTTTTTTCCATTCTCACATGGATAGCCACAGCAAATCATATGATATGAAAAAGGGTTAAAATTGCAAGACAATGTAGGTGGAATAGATGTTGGCATTGAAGTTGCTGGTGATGGAATAGACATGTGCCATTATGATACTCTCTTCCTGGTACTTACGCATCTTTCGCTATGTGTTTTGTGTATGTTTGGTATAGATTTGTTTGTAAAACTACTGCATAATGAATATTTTCCAGAAAAGCACTTTTAGCCATGATGTATGGTGGAAAACAATTTTTTTTGGTCTTAATTTTTTTTAACTTTTTTTTCTTACAAATAGTTTATTGTCATGTTGGTTTCCATATAACACCCAGTGCTCATCCCCACAAGTGCCCTCCTCCATGCCCATCTCCCACCTCTCCCCCACATCCATCAGTCCTCAGTTTGTTTCTCAGCATTCAAGAGTCTCTCGTGGTTTGCCTCTCTCCCTTTCCTCCACCATTTCCCCCCTTCTTCTCCCCCATGGTCCTCTGTTAAGTTCCTCCTAATCCTCCTATACGTGCAGACATATGATATTTGTCCTTTTCTGCCTGACTTATTTTGCTCAGCATAACACCCTCAAGGTCCATCCATGTTGCTACACATGGCCAGATTTCATTCTTTCTCATTGCCATGTAGTATTCCATGGTATAGATAAACCACATCTTCTTGATCTATTCGTCTGTTGATGGACACTTAGGCTCTTTCCATGTTTTAGCTATTGTTGAGAGTGCTGCTATGAACATTGGGGTACATGTGCTCCTATGCATCAGCATTTCTGTATCCCTTGGGTAAATTAATAGCAGTGCTATTGCTGGGTCATAGGGGAACTCTATTGTTATTTTCTTGAGGAACCGCCACACTGTTTTCCAGAGGGGCTGCACCAGTTTGCATTCCCACCAACAGTGCAGGAGGGTGCCTGTTTCTCCACATCCTAGCCACCATTTCCCTGATTTGTTCATTTTAGCCACTCTGACTGGCGTGAGGTGGTATCTCAGTGCGGTTTTGATTTATATTTCCCTGATGAGGAGGGAAGCTGAGCACTGTCTCATGTGTCTGTTGGCCATCTGGATGTCCTCTTTGGAGAAGTGTCTGTTCATATCTTCTGCCCATTTCTTCACTGGGTTGTTTGTCTTTCGGGTGTGGTGTTTGGTGAGTTCCTTATAGATTTTGGATATTAACCCTTTATCTGATATGCCATTTGCAACTATCTTTTCCCATTCCGTTGGTTGCTTATTAGTTTTGTGGGTTGTTTCCTTTGCTGTGCAGAAGCTGGAAAACAATTTTTACAACTAGTGGTAAGACTATGCCAAAGTCTTCATTAAGAATAATGTAATAAGTAAAAGGCCTCACAAATGAATTTTTCTTTCTTGTTTCAAAGTATTATTCACTCCAAGGCTTCCATGGATCTTTTAGGAAACTAATTCTAATAATAGTTGATTGGATTTTCAGAGGAGTAGTGCATAGCAGTTAAGAATTTTATATAGGCATATAGTTACTTTAAAGATTTATAAAAATGTCATAGATAACAGACAGATGGCTAAATGCAGAACATTTTGAATAATTAACAGTGCATGAGTAATGGCCTCAGATATATAGACATTACAAAGGTGAAGAGAGCTTGTTGTTGAAACATTTTTATTAGTATAAACAACAGTCTTTTTCTCGCCCACAGATGTGCTAAGTAGAAGCATGAGCCAATGCATCACTGTCTTTCTTGAAGCAAAATTTGTTTTTGGTAAGTGACAGTTTCTATCCAGTTTCCAACTTGTGAAATAAAATTTCTTGAATTCTACAAAATTTTTCTTTTTCTGCTATGTATATCCCTTTGTTTTTGTTGAGGTTTTGTAATCTAAAAAGCACAAAACATGTGTTTCTTTAAACATTACCAAGATGGAGAATGACTTCAATTTTTCTAAAATGATATACTTCCTTTAAGAAGAACTGTGATCACAAGACATGCCCCTTGACTTCTAGAGAGAGGAACATTCTTCCTTTGACATCAAGAATAGAAGGATTAACTGGCAAAAAGAATCTCTACTTTCTCTTTTCTCATTCTCCTTTGAATAGAAAGTGTGTGTGTGTGTGTGTGTGTGTGTGTGTGTGTGCTTTCAAGATGTTCATGAGAAACTTTTTGCTAGTTAGGAGCTTTCTGCAAATCAAGGTGACATTGGAAAGGCAGTGCCAAAATCTAGGTGTGACATTCAGTAGACTGACCAATAAAATAATTTAAAATTAGTATTAGTGAGGGCACCTGACTGGCTCTGTTGGTGAAGCTTATGACTCTTGATTTTGGATTAGGTCATGACCTCATGGTTCCTGAGTTTGAGCCCTGCATTGGTCTCTGTGCTGACAGTGGGGAGCCTGCTTGGGATTCTCTCTCTCCTTCTATCTCTGCCCCTTCCCTCCTTGCATGCTCTCTCTCTGTCTTTCACTCTCAAAATAAACATTAAATTTTTTTTTTTTAAATTAGCATTGACATCTTGACTCTCTTCTGGCCTGTCTCTTCATAAATGCTCAGCATTTTATTTTATTTGTAATGTTTACTTTTGAGAGAGAGAGACAGAGTGTGAGCAAGAGAGGGGCAGAGAGAGAGGAGACACAGAATCTAAAGCAGGCTCCAGGTTCCGGGCTGTCAGCACAGAGTCTGATGTGGGGCTTGAACTCACAAACCGTGAGATCATGAGTTGAGCCAAGGTTGGGCAGTTAACCAACTGAGACATCCAGGTGCCCCCATCTATTCATTTTAAATAGTAGATTTTAAATAGATGTATTCATGGTGAAAGAGAGAATCCAGATCTAGGTAACAATGATGCTATGTCTCCAAATAGGCTGACAATAAACAGAGACAGCTGTTGTTGGGGTGGAAGAAGGGCTGCTAATTACTATTCATAAGCAGATGGCATATGATCAGTTTGTAAAATACTTCTGCAGTATTGCATGTTACATTGTAGATCAAGATTCCTGAACAATAATGGGTTATAGAGAAATGTATAGATATTTATATGAAGATTTCTAAGAAAATATCACAAAATTTAAGAAAAGTGTAAACTTCTACATATACTTGAATGGAAGCACAAGTTCCATTTTATTTATTTTTTAAATCTTTTATTTATTTATTTTGAGAGAGGGAGACAGAAAGAGAGACAGCCTGTGGGGAAGAGGTAGAGAGAGGGAGAGGAGAATCCTAAGCAGGCTCCACACTGTCAGCACAGAGCCTGACGTGGGTCTTGATCTCACAGATTAGGAGATCATGACCTGAGCAGAAACCAAGACTCAGATGCTTAACTGACTGAGCCACCCAGGTGCCCCACAAGTTCCATTTTAGTGGGTACTTTAGATTGATGACTTTAAATCTGGAATGAAGATAAAAGTGGGGGAAAAGATATCTATCACCAGCTGTCCTTACTTTTGTCACATTGGTAACTTGGGATATTCAGTGTCAATCCTCCCGGTATTTTTAATTGAATCTGGGATCACTAGGGGTGAGAAGTCTAGACATTTAAGGACACGGTAACACAACAAAGATCTGGGAAATAGCCAGTTTCCTACATGGAACTGGGTTGCTGTGGCACTAGTTTGGGGACAGGCCAAGAATGCATACCTGCAGGAGACAAAAACAGCTGCCACCTGGTGATCTGGGTTGGGATGACCCTGAGAGAGCAGAGGGAACAACATATGGGCACAGTGCAACATAACTCAAAACAAAGTAAAACAGGAAAATAATAGCTTCTAACATAAAAACAAGATGTGTGCCTCTGAAACAAGCCAAGTGGCTTTTGGAGACTTTGACTTCACCCAGAATAAAGAACCACATTTGTTATATAAACCTCATCTTGAAAACTAGCTGTAGATAAATTAGTATTTAATAAATCCAGAGCAAGGAGAAATTTTGGGGTTTGGTATCGTTATCCTGTGTAACGTCTGACAGTCTTAGAGAAGTTCATTTCTGGAGTCTCTGGTGAGATTCATGTCAATTAATATGAAAAATAAACTAGTAGCAAGTTGTATTTATTGTAAACCAGTGCAGGAAGCTGATCCATGGGTAAGACCATCAGGCTGGGAGTCGCAAACTTGGATTTTTTTCTTCTATTACCTTGAAGGTAGTAGGCTTGGGGTGACCATGTTATCATTACCAGTATCATCACTGCCCCCTTGAGATGAAAACAGGTTTGTCAGTCTCTGCTCTAACACTTGACACATATTATCTCATTTAATTCTTGTAAGTGGTTTATGTGGTAGTTACTTTTATAATCTCCACTATATAAAGGAAAAAAACAGACCCAGGGAGATTAAATACTTGCTCCACTTTGTTTAGCTACTAAGAAGAGTCAGCATTTAATTGTGGGACTTCAAAAGTATTGTCTTAATCATTGTACTGTATTGTTACACTGTTGCCCTCTGTGAGTTTCAGTTTGTGTCTTAAATAGAAAACTAAGCAAGACAGTCTCTAAATACTTCTCTCAAATCCTAGTTCTTTTTTTTTTTTTTTTTTTTTACATTTATTTATTTTTGAGAGACAGAGTGAGACAGAGTGTGAGTGGGGGAGGGTCAGAGAGAAAGGGAGACAGAGAATCTGAAAGAGGCTCCAGGCTCTGAGCAAGCTTTCAGCACAGAGCCCGACACGGGGCTCAAACCCACAAACCGTGAGATAATGACCTGAGCTGAAGTCGGACACTTAACCAACTAAGCCACCCAGGCACCCCACTCAAGTCTTAATTCTGACCCTTAAATTGCTTCCGGATCTCCCAGTACTACCCCACAACAAATCTGAGGATATCTCCAACCCTGGAAATGACCATCATCCTTCCTCCTTCCTCCCCAGTCTTTTTATGGGAGATATTTTTATGTCTTTGATATTCTTTTTAGCGCCCACTTATGTAGGGCTCATTGTAATTCATGTGACCACCTCCCCACCTCCAAGGAGGCCATAATGAGATTAGAAGATTTAAATTGTGTTAGCTCAGATCCTGAGAGCACATTGGATTCCTTGGAGGCTATTAAAGTTAATGTGTTAACCCAGAGGTCCAGAGCAGGAAGATGCATGTCCCTGCCCTTGCTAGATTTGCAGTTGGGAGAAGTTGGAGCAGTGATTCAGTGAAACTAATACTTTGAAAGAGCAAGTTATTTAGGTACGGTCAGCTGAAGTCAAGGAAAGAATTATATATTAAAGTGGTAAATTTAGATATCAGAAAGAATATTCAGAAAAAACTAGACTAAGGAATTAGTTTTACAGTTTTACCTGCTTAGAGTAGATGTCTTCACAGCACAAATGTCTTGAACATTAGTTTGACTCAATGTCATTTTTGCTGTGTAGACTTGACTTGGGGAGGCTCGATAGTGTCATTTGCATAGTTAATATGTGGTTATGCTAAGAAATGATGGCTTGGGAAATCTCTTAAATGTAACTGTCCTTAAAACATATCGGATTATGTAATTTTTGTGATATTAGATCTTGAAGAATATAGATATGATAGTCTGTAAAATTTGCCTGGGAATACTAAACACAAATAATTATAAAATAAGTTTTCTTAATTATTACATTAGACTCCAAATTGAAGATTGATTTCACCAGCAACTTATAATGGTCTTTACCAATCAGATAAGATTAGCTGAGAAGTGGTATCATACACTCCAGTTTACCTGCCCACAATGTCACGGAAGCTTCTGGAAAATGTCACAGAGTTTATGATCACCAGCATCTCGAGATTGAAGGTTTACTCAGTAAACCACTTAATATGCCTTGTTCATGGTAGTCTGAGCTCAAAGGCAGGATTAGTTGAATGATAGGTCAGAAGATACATGCCCCTCTGTTATTTCTTAAAAATAACGACTTAAAAATACTGTATTAAACTGATTGTAGTTCAGAATTTTAATTGCACATTTGATTAGAATGCACAGTTAGAATTAAGTTAGGCAGCATGTTGATAAAAGGCTTAGAGTTATTGAATGCCTGGGATTCTGGAGGCATTGGAAGTTTGCTGCTGTATGGATATGTGCATAACATTTGGGTTATGTCTCTTGTTTCTCATCACTAATGCATCTAGAACAACAACCATGGGATATTCAGGAACATCTTTATTATTTATTGATCTATTTATGTTACTGACTATCCTACTAAAATGTGAACCATGTGTAGGCAGGGGCTTTATCTTATTCATGATGTTTTCCTAGGCCCAGGTGTGCTCTATGTCTCAAAGGTTTGAATGAATGACCAAAAGGATAGGAGGAGGATTGGGCAGAACATCACCAGTATTTCTGATATGAATTGGGATTTTCAGACAGGATCACTGGGGACTATAATAACAAAGGTGAAATTCCATAAAAATAGTTATTTACAGCATTTGTGGAAAAGTATGTTTATAAGGGGACCATTATACTATTTAAAGAGGTGAACTTAATGCCTCCCAATACCTCCTCTGGTTTCATTGTTCTGATTAAATGACAAGGTTTTTTTTGTTTTTTTTTTTTGTTTTTTGTTTTGCATCTTATAACACTCTTTACAATGCCAAATATGTCATAAAAAATGTGTGCATAATCATGTGTACTCTTTAGAATAAACTTCTTTATTAGAGTATTCAAATGTTACAGATTTTACCGATTATTTTTGTCAACTTAAATCTATTAAATTTCAAGACTTGTCTAACCATTTTCCATTGTCATATTGAAATTCATCTCTCCTTTTAGAGATATCAATTTTGGATGGTGTAATTTGAGGGTTTCTTATTACATACAAAATGATTGTTTTATCTTTCTAATGAATTGAAACTTAAGCAGCTATTTTTCTTAGTTCTAGTAATATTTTGTCTGAAAATCTATTTTAAACAGTATTTGTAATACAATCCCAGTTTTCTTTCATTTTGAACACAAATATGGTATATATTTTTTCTATCCTCATATATACAAACTTTCTGTGCCCAAGTATCTAATAGGTCTTTTGTAAATGACTTATAGCTATATTTTTTAAAACTTGGTGTGACATCTTTATTTTTTAACAGAAAAGTTTCTCTCTGTTGTAATTACTGATATTCTTTGACTTATTTCTACATGTTACTTTCTACTTTTTATTTTTTGGCCTTTTGAGTTTCATGTTTTTCTTCCTTTCTTGCCTTCATTTGAATTGTTTTATTTGTTTTGTTTCGTTTGTTTCATTTGTTGTTTTATTTTTCTTATTGGTTCTCCATTATTAAACTTCACTATATTGAAATTATACTCCATATAGCTATTTTTTAATGATTATCCTAGATAGTTTCACATGCATATTTAACTAAACAATGTCTGAAGTTATCAGTATATATATTTTGAAATATATTGGAATCAAAAATGCTTTAACTCTGATAATAATTTCCCAGATAAATTATAACCTATTTGTGTCCAGTAGTTTTTCTTAATCTGTATTTCAAAACCATATACTCATACCAGACTTAAATTTTGTTGTTGTTGTTGTTGTTTTTTGTTTTTTATTTCTAGGAGAGAGAGAGAGAGACAGCGTGAGCAGGGGAGGGTCAGAGAGAGAGGGAGTCACAGACTGAAACAGGCTCCAGGCTCTGAGCTGGCAGTCAGCACAGAGCCCGACGCGGGGCTCGAACCCACGAACCGCGAGATCATGACCTAAGCGAAAGTCGGACCTTTAACCGACTAAGCCACCCAGGCGCCCCAATAATTCCAGACTTTATTATTATTATTTTTAAAAACATTTACCAAAATAGATTTACCAAAATTACTACCAGTCATTTCCTGTTTCTTTTTGAGTTAGGAGAACTTTTAAAGTTTTATTCAGTGAGAATTTTTAGTAAACTTTCAGTTTTCATTTAGATAGAAAAAACATTCATCATTATACTTGAAAGATAGTTTTGCTGGTATAGAGTTCTAGGTTGACATTTGTTTTTTCTAGGTACATTAGAGAATCTTCCACTGCTTCTGTTTTCTATTATAGCTGTCAGTTTAAAACTATTCCTTTGACTCAGGCTTCTATAGATATAACACTCCCCTTTAGTGCTCTACAGTTTCCTTAAAACATTGGATGACTGTGGCACTTGGGTGGCTCAGTTGATCAGGACTTCAGCTCAGGTCCTGATCTTATGGTTTGTGAGTTTGAGTTCTGCTTCGGATGAAGACAAGCCCTGTTTCAGGTGACCCTCGCTTCTCTCCCCACAAGGGATTGTCTCTCTCCCTTTCTCTCTGCCCCTTGCTCACTTGCACCCTCTCTCTCTCAAAAAAAAAAAAAAAAAAGTCAGATGACTATATAAATATAGTCATATATGTATTTGTTATTTAAGGCAATCAGTGGGTTTCTGGAATCAGAGATTTTGTGTCTTTTCATAATTTAGGAACATTATTTGTTTTTATTCCTTTGGTTATTGCCTTATTCAGATTTTTTTTCTACCATATATTTTTGGTTTTCTGATTAAACATATCTTAGATCTTCCCACTCTATCTTAACCCCTTTTATATTTTCCATATTTTTGTATCTTTGGACTGCTTTCCAGTAACTTCTCTGTATCTAGCTTTTAATTCAATAATTTCTTCTTCAGCTGTATCTAACATTTACTTCAATCTGTCAACTGAGATTTACATTTTATTTTTCATTTTAGAAAATTGTATTTAACTTATTTCAAACCTTACTGTGTTTTATACTCTCTGTCCCTTATAATTTTAATAAATACTTTATTGAAACATGCTAGTATCTTGTTTTTGCTGGCTATCATTAATGGCACCTTATTTGTTCACATATTTCATGATTTTCTTTGTGAGCTCATATTCCTTAGAACTTCAGCTGTGATGCATCTTTGAAGTCTGGGTATGCTTTCATTCCTCCAGAGAGCATTTCCATTGAATTCTACTCTTTACCTAATATCATTGCCAATTTGGGACCACTTGAAAATCTGTAAATATAGTATGAACCTAGGCTGAAAAACCTCAGATTTTGAAAACAAAACTGTGTTTACATATTATCAGGGAGCCTTGGAGGAGCAAGCTTGCTGACCCTTCAGTCAGATCTCATTCAGCCTCCCAAATCTCAATTTTATGCAGAGATCTTCTATTAGACCCTTCACTTTGGATAGTTCTTGATTTTATTACTTATTTCCAACAGTCTGCACTGCTGTCAAAACAGAAGCTGAAATTATCATGGTTAAGCAGATGCTTCCTGGGGAAAATCTGGCTCTAGGTCTTATTTATTTCCCAGCTGTCTTCCTTTTCTTCATTTCCAGTTTCTGAACATTCTTTACTTTCTCACTCTCAGGGAATCATTGAAAAAGATATTTTCAGTATGTTATTAAGTATTTTAAGTTATTTTTATTTTTCAGGATACATGGAGTGGTTGTCACTGGAATTGAAATTCTTTTTCTGAAGTCTCTGGGAGAGGCATTCCATGACCAAACGACTCTGATGTACCATGAAAGGGTGAAGACAAAATACTAATGGGTTGGCTGATATTCTTCAAAATCAATTCGATAGTGTTATAGATTTTTATTTAATCAGAGCAAAAATGCCCTCAAGGAGGACAGTATAAGATTGCAACAGTGAGATGCAAGCATTAAATTTAAGATCATAGCTTCAATCTAAGTTGCTCAATCTATTTTGTGAAACTGCATACTTGGCTGCTTTTAGTTATTCTTTTTGTGTATGAGAAATTATTTCAGTTAAAATATTATTTGAATACACATTTAAATGTCTCATTAAAAACAGATTTAATAGGGGCGCCTGGGTGGCTTAGTCGGTTAAGCGTCCGACTTTCGCTTAGGTCATGATCTCGCGGTTCGTGGGTTCGTGCCCTGCGTCTGGCTCTGTGCTGACTGCCAGCTCAGAGCCTGGAGCCTGTTTCAGTCTGTGACTCCCTCTCTCTCTGACCCTCCCCTGCTCACACTGTCTCTCTCTCTCCTAGAAATAAATAAAACATTAAAAAAAAAAAATTAAAAAAAAAAACAGATTTAATATGTAATTTTTAGCCATGAAATTGTATATTATATTAACCAAACAATATTATTGACCAAATAATATTATATCAACTTATATATTATCAACCGCACAAAGTCCCTGGACAATACTTTCACATGACATTATGGCCCAAGAAAACCTAAGATTTCACCCTGCAAGTTCCCAAACTCAAAATTATAATGTTGTTTTGATACTGTAGTTGTTGCTGTGGAGATTTCTCTTTGTTTTGTTTTAGTTTTTTTTAACACTAAACAGTGAATTTTCAATGGGGCAGGGAAATAAGTAGCAGGTGCTTACAAGCTGCAAATATAAAAGATATTCTTTCAATGGAGTTAGACTGTCACTACTACCTCATTATTATGAGTTAAATGGGAATGTTTGTTTCTATCAAGGGAAATCTCTTGTCCTTGTTTACTCTTCTTACATTAATTATTTTCATATGGAGAATCTATAATAGGTCTTCTCAGGCAGCTCCAGGGGCCAGACTCAGCTGTGGAGAGAACATTCCCAGAAAACTGCTAGGCACTTTGGGAGGTTTGCTAGCTCTTTCATAATAGCAGAGTACTAGTTAGGGCATTTTCTACATTGAAGACTTTGTTTTTCCATTGTGATAGTAATAGAAATATTAATTAACCTTCACATTTGCATAGGGCATTGTTTAAAATTATATAATCACCATTGCTATTGTATTATTATTAATGCAGTTCTCAAATCTGTTTTGAACCTGGAAGGATATAATTATAAGTAAATATGAATGATTTCTGTGGAAAAAGAACTTCTATTTCATTGTAATATTAAATAATGAAATCCTTTCTCTACCTGGAAATATTAACTCCATTGATTCCATGACACAATTCTAAGACTACCATCTTCTTTGGATGAATGGGAAATTTACAGCATGAGAAAATGGAAAAGCTGTGTGGAAATACTATTATAATAGAAAATTTGACTCACACTCCTGGATCTGAGTATATTAATGGTGTGATTTTGCATTAATCAGTTAATCTCTCTAAATTTATGTCTCTCACCTATAAAAAGTATTTGGGGAAGTTAGACATAGATTTGAGTTCTGAATCTGCCAGCAGTGAACTGTGTAAATATGAACAGGTTGCCATCCTTCTCAGGAGTCAATGTTCTTTTCTATAAAATGGACATAGTGGATTATCACTGTCACTGGATTATCATTTGAAATAATAAGAGATTTGTTCCTTTTTTTCCTGTGCAAATGCAAGTCCATCTTTTTGTTGTTGTTGTTGTTTTACGCCATCATTCTTCCTCCTACATAATAGGCTGTCACCAGTTTGAGTGGAGCTGGAGAGAATGAGAGAACTTGAAGATAAGTTTACTGACCTAAGATCAGACAGGAGTCTTGTGTCACATTCTGAGTGACAGCATGGAAAAACAGGCCCCCTCATGAATTAAAAACTCAGTTAGTGGCAACTTTTCTTATCAGGCCATAAATTTGTTGAAATCAGAGACTATGTCATGCATACTCACTCAGTAAATAATTATGGAATGCCTACATTTCTGTCACTGGCATAGAGCAATGGAGAGACCAGCCAAAGTCCCTGTTCAAATGGAATCTATATCATAGAGTTCTTTACAGTCATATCCTTTTCTAGAAACTTCAATAATGTTGGCCCATAGAACATACCAAATAAATATTTTTTTAATGAATGGTTAAGTTAATGAGGTTTCTTATACCCAAATAGAATTAGTAAGTCAGGAGACCTTCTCTTCTAAGCTAATAATGAGGAAGGACTTTATTTACATGAAGGTTAATCTAAGAAATGGCATGAAAAGTTTGGGATGAAATTAACAAATTCTATTTCCTGTTCTAAATTGAGAACTTCTACCTTCTAAATTGAGTATCTACTTCTTGTTGACATAGTCTATGAATAGATATTCTACTTGGCTTTTTATGAATGACCAATCCTTACACCATGGGAGACTTATGACTATAAATAAAGATTGACTTCAAAATTACATCAGCAATTCAAGCATCTTATGGTGTACTAAAAAATAGATTAAAGTAATTATCACCGGTGTGCCATTTTAAGCTGTAAGAAAAATGGCCACACTGTCAGTTTGACAAATAATGCTGGTGTGAGAGAACGTGTATGTTTTAATTTTATCCTTTGGAGCTGCAAAACCACATCCATTTAAAAGTAGTCCAGGATGATACAACAGGCTTGTTATTTGCCAGGGAATAAATCATTATCATCTCTTTTAATAAAAGTGCTGGTGGCCATTGTTCAGTAACCTTTCTGCTTAAGTAACACATCAGTGGCTTCAACAGAAGGTTATAACTCTTTATCAGCAGTCCATAGTTTTATTAGACAGAAATCTGTATTAAAAATAGTACTGAGATGCAGGTTTGATTATGTGGGAGATGATGCCTGCCCATAATAAATAGTCCTTATACCAGGAAATCCCCCCAAGCAAATTTCTTGAGGACCTTAATGCATTCTTGATCAAGACTAAAATAGCGTCCATTTCAAATTATGCATCAATTTTTATATTGACATTAACATTTGTCTAGAAAGAATTTTGATATATCATCTAGCCTGCTCTCTTACTTCCAAAAAGGACCGTACTAACACTTTGGTATCAGGAAATTAATTTTAAGTGTCCAAGAAAAATAGATTTTATAACTTTCTGGATTTGTAAATTATCAGACTGGGTAAAACAAGGTCATTACATCTCGTAGTTAATCCTGAGATGTTTGGCAGACGAGAGAACAGCAGGCACACTCTCTTGCTTCCAGACCTGGGATGCTGAACTGCCATTACATAGATTTTTTGCAACATCTCTAGATATGATACTGCTCTTGACATATTGGATGTGCTTAGTAGATCTTAATAATACATAAAATTTCCTCAGAGCTTTCCTTCTTGGTTGGCATTGAATAATACTACAGGTTGTTTTTTATGGGAAATAGCCTCAGAGACTCTGAGTTTTGCATTCAGGAAGTTTATCTGGGAGTTTGTTTATAAGAGCTAATACCTGTGAAAGATTAGGAAAGTGTAATAGGCAGAAAGAGAAGTGAATTGAGATGCATTGCAAACTGCATCCTAACTGATTGTACAGATTATCTCTGGAGCTGGCATGGACCTTCATTGTTGTCCTGAGTGCAGACAAGTGGATCAGCCTTTGTACCTATATGTGTATCAAGTATTGGATGCTAACTGCTCCTGGAAAGGGAGCAAATGTTGGGAAACGCATCCATCTTCTACAGAATTAGATTTCTGGACAGATCACAGATGTGGATCATTAGCTGCCAACATTTCTGGAAGCTGGTGGACTAAGTGCCTAAGTCCTAAAAGAGAATCTCTTGGTATACTGCAGCATTTACTGCAAGTAAACATTTGTACCACAGTATCTACTACAAATAAACATTTGTTGAATGAATTAACTGTTACATTTTCTTTTAAAGAGTTGTTTCCAACATGATGAGAGCAAGAAACAAAAAATACTAAAAAATCATTGTGATTGGAAAGTAGAGGTAGGGGTGAGGCAGTAGCTTGATAGTGAGTGATATATAGGAAGAGTTTGGAGTTTATGATATCTTTATAACTGACAGCAGAGGAAGGAGCAAGAATTGTATTGACAAAGAAGCAGGTAGGAGAGGCTTGCACAACCTTTCTAATACTCAAGACTGATCATGCCATTTTCTAAGACAATGATCTGATTTTTGTTTTCCATCTCCATCTTGTGCCATGAATCCCTTTCTGGCATTTATATATATACAACATACATCTTAGCATTTATACCTTTCTCCTGTAACTTATTTCACTCACAATGACTTCTCCATCCCTACAAACATTTACTTAATGTCAAACACTTATTTATCATTAAATAAAGGTGTAGGTGAAGGCCCACCCTTCTTGAAGCTTTTTCTGTTTACTCTCTTTCTGGTACTATGTAAAATGTATAGCCTCCTCCTAATGGTGGTCTTTGCTTCATGTTGAATCCAATCATTTCTTTGCTTCATGTGTGACTCCCCAGCTTAGACTCTAAACTCTCTGAAAATAAGCAGTCATATGTATCTTTGAATAATTACCAGCTGATATTATGTCTGATAAGTAGTGGCCACTCAGAACTGTCTTTTGGTTGAATTAATGAATTGCCTAATACCAAGACAGGATTCCAGTTGTTAGAGAGGATTAAGGGGATGTTGCAATTTAGCAAAACATAATTCTCAAGTGCAAAGAAAAAAGGAATATCTAAAGTAACTTTAGAAAATAGTTAGCAAGTCTTGTCTAGCTGGGCCAGAGGGCTTATGTGGGCAAAGAGAGAGGAGAATAGGAGAGGACGTTGGACACCTGGATAAGAAGCTCACACGTACATATTTTAGTTAATGATTTTCCAATATGGGTAAGTACCCAAAGTCTCATTTAAAGACTGAAAAGGTGATTTAACAGGTACCCTGAAAGAATGAGTGATTGAGATATCCCATCAGTTTGCAGTTATTGCAATTACCTGGCATAAAGTGGGAGGGAACCTACCTCAAATGAGCAGTGTAGCAGACAGATACTTTAGAGTTACATTGAATATCCAGATAGGTCAAACTCAGGGCAAGTCAGAAATGAATCATTGAGGGATACAATAGGCAATGCAGAAAGGTAGCAAATAGGTGATAAGAAGAAGACTTCATTATCTCATGGTGAGCCACCTGCAGATTTTCCTACACTTCACCATCTGGAAGGTCTGCTTGCAGGTGGGTGTGATAAGAATTCAGAGAACTTGGCAGCAGGTAATAGGTAGATTCCAGCAAGCCAGCTGGCAGTAGAGAAATCTGGCAGAAGTAAAGAGAAGCCAACCATAATATCAGGATTTACAAGTCCATGGGATTACTGGAGAGAACAAGATAAGGGTCTCGTATTCTAGGACTCTCACAACAGGTGAAACACCAAGACAGGGTGTCAGTTATTGAAATTAGCATACAAGGTATGAGTGTGATCACAGTAATAGGCAGCATTAGAGAGTGAACTTTGTTCTTATCCATTTTAAGGAAGGAGACACTCCTGGTAACCCCTGGCAATGACGATCTTCTTTCTAAGATACTTAGAGAAGAAAACAGGAATACAGCCATAGTTGTATTCGTCTGACAGCAATACTAGTTCCTCAATAAGAACTCTGATAATTGTCACCTCAGGAATGGTTATCATGGACCAGGGAGACTCAGCCACCTGTTTCTTTTCCTCTTGTCATTGTTGAAATCACCACTACATACTGCTTCCTGCTTTCTGTCTGCGTTTCTCATCTTCTGTTTTCCACTTCTGATTCTTAGCTCTTCTGAATGCCTCATATTCAAACTTCCCAAGAAGAGCTCCAGTTGGCACAGTCCGTATTATAACTAGTTTGGAGGACCATCTCATAAATATACTTAATGGGCTGCTGACAGACTGATAACATGGCTGCCCTTAGGTCAGATGCCATCATTGGTTGATGGCAAAGGTGTTTTTCATTATCCCCCGAAAAACAATACACCTAATTTCTCTACATCATTTTGTAATTAACACAACTCTTTGCATTCCTTACATTATAAGATCTTTACCAAAGCCTTTTGCATATAAGGAAACTGTAGGTCCGGGAAAGGTGCTTTGCCCAAGGCCATATGGCTACCAAGTGGCTAAACCAGAACTTGAGCTCAGAACATCTTTAATCTGATTCAATGGGCTTCCCTGCTTCTCCCCAACCCAATCCTTTTTTGTTCTCAGAAAGAGCTATATAGAAGGAGAAATAAATGATAAAGTATTAGTGGCACGTAAACGGTTTCTACTTCATCAGAAGTATCAAATTTAATAGTGTTCAGGGATTCTCCATAACTGAAATCGGGTTTCCTTTAGCTCTGTGTGCTGCACAGCAACTGCCTGCCTTCTTGGGATTCTTTCTCAGGAGAACCAGGAATTCCTGCAACATCACCCAGATGCTGGCCTTGGAGTATGGTCTTATAGCAAACATAATATTACTTAAAATGTGTTTTGTAATTTACAGATCTTTTCATATACACCCCATTTAAACACAACCAAACCCCATCCTTATCCACACTCTCCTCCTAAATGGTAGCATCTACTCATGAAAGTTTAAGCAAATAAACAGGACAATACTATGTATATATTATCATTTAATACATTTAAAAATGTTTCATGATTGTATGAATATAGTTCCTTTCAGATTCAACCTCACTACTCTCTCCATTTGGAATTTTCATATAAAATCTATATATTCAGGATATATTGAACTTTCAAAAGTGATTCAAAGTTAGAATCACTTTTAATGTTAAAAGGATCCAATATTCAATCTGTAGTTATTGAGAGACTCCTATAGGTCAGGCACTGTGCTAGGCGCTGAGGCTGTATAATAATGAACAAGACAGGTGTGGCTCTGCTCTCCTAGAACTCACACTCTGCCAGGTGAGTTAGATATCAATAAATAAGCAAATGACTAAAAAACAGGTTTACAGTTGTGAATGAAATAAATTGATTTCCGTAATAGAAAATAAGCAGTTTGATAACGGTGTTCAGGGAACTTCTCTTTAAGTGGGTGTCAGTTAAGTTAGGCTCTGAAGGAAGAAATGTCAAAAGGTCAAGAGAAAGAGATTCCAGGCAAAGGGAACAAACAGCTAGTGTGTGCCCCTGAGTCAGGCATTGAGGGAACAAAGAGAAACCAGCATGGTGGCACTTGGTGGGACTGGGGGTGGGTGGCAATTGTTATGGGCAGAGAGAAGCCTGCAGAGCACTGTGCACTAGGGTAAGATTTTAAGTGCTGTTGGATTTTAAGTGGCATTGGAATCTTCCGAAGGATTTATAGGATATCTAGAAGCATGATGTTCCTTATATCATGAGGTAACTTTCCAGAGGTCCAGAAGGTTCCAGGAATGGGCACCGGACTGGACAAAGTGATGGAGTTTCTGAGCTTTCAGAAACCTTAGCAGGGTTGCCCGGGCAGAGCCAGAAGTCCTTAGCCACAACAGGAGACCTCTTAGGACTTGAATCCTGTCTCCTGTTACTCCCTGCTATGCACGGTCAAAGAACCACATTCATTTGAATTCCAGCAAGGGGACTCAGGACAGAAGTCAGGCTGGGGGGGAGGAGTAACCTGGGGCACCTGATGGGGGGGCACCCAGGTGGCTCAGTCTGTTAAGTGTCTGACTTCAGCTCAGGTCATGATCTCATTGTTCCTGAGTTCGAGCCCTGTGTTGAGCTCTGTGCTGACAACTCAGAGCCTGCTTCAGATACTCTGTCTCCCTCTCTCTCTGCCCCTCCCCCACTTGCTCACATTCTCTCTCTCTCTCTCAAAAATGAATAAACATTAAAAAAAAAGTCTGGCTCAGGGTAAAACCCAAATATATATAAACTTGAAAAAACAGAATTTCTCCTTCAGAATCTGTAGTGTCACTATAAGCAAAGCAATATTTGTAAGAACCATGTGCTGAGTCAAATAGAATTAAAAATTATTTTGATATTTGTTGGAAGCATTTTTCCTGGTTAACGTCTGATTTGCCACAAATTTCTACTGAGATTTTAAATGAAAATTTACTTAAATGTTACAGGTGGTTGAGAAACAATCACAGCAGCCAGGACACGCTAACCCTGAAGAAAGACATTTTTTTCCCAGATGCTCATGACATTCATATTTCAGAATTTCTCACAATGTATAATCCAGTGCAAGGACTCCCTTGTGCATCAGTTTGTTCTGAACAGCTAAAGTAAAGATTTGTAACTATGGAAACCAAAATGCAAAAATAATTAGTGGGCTTTTCAAAGAAGTAACTCAGGTATTATTCATACTGACTTCAAGTGATTTACACACACACTTTAACTGTTCAGGACAGTGTATGACTTTTAGTAGTCTTTGACAAAAGTTAACTGAATGACCATGAATTTTTGTTAATAAGCATGTATATTTAGAGTTACTTAATACATATCTAGTTCTGAAAAATCTTTGTCAGTAGAAAAATGGAATGGCATGGATAAATGAAGGAAAGCTACATTTTCACTCATAGTTCAATTTACTTGCCTCTTTTTAGCTCATTTCATTCTCAAAACAAAGGACATAAACAGACCTTTTGCCTTCACAAATCAACTCTAGACTGATTCAAATTTTCAAGTTATTCCCAAATATTTTTAGTGAAGGCTTTAACAGGCAATGAATCAGCTGTCATTAAAAAAAAAAAAAAGAAAGAAAGAAACCAGGGGTGCCTGGGTGGCTCAGTTGGTTAAGCGTCCAACTTTGGGTCAGGTCATGATCTCACTCTTAGTGAGTTTCAGTCCTATGTCCGGCACTGTGCTTACAGTTTGGAGACTGGAGTCCGCTTCAGGTTTTGTGTCTCTTCTCTCTCTGCCTCTCCCATGCTCACCCTCTGTCTCTCTCCCTCATAAAAAAATAAACATTAAAATTGATAGAGAGAGACAGAAGACAAACTGGGGTGGGGCAGAGAGAGAGGGAGAAACAGAATCCAAAGTAGGCCCCAGGCTCCGAGCTGTCAGCACAGAGCCTGACTGAGGGCTCCAACTCAAGTACTGCCATATCATGACCTGAGCCGAAGTGGCAGTGGTTGTAGGCAGAGAGAATCCCACAATGATTTTTAATTGAAAGAAAGAAAGAAAGAAAGAAAGAAAGAAAGAAAGAAAGAAAGAAAGAAAGAAAGAAAGAAAGAAAGAAAGAAAGAAAGAAAGAAAGAAAGAAAGAAAAGAAACCAAAGATGAAATGGAGGATGGGGAGGCAGAAAGACAGTTTTACTGTCTCTTAGGGGAGTCTATGATAGGCAGTTTCTGGCTTCACTTTCAGTGATTTATTCCTCCTGGTACTCATACCTTCATGTAATCCCCTTCCCTTGGGCATGATTTGGACCAGCCCTGTCTGGCACCTTAATTACAGCCCTGTGAGAAACCCTAAAGCAAAGAACCTAGGTAAGCCCTGTCCAGGTTCAAAACCCATATAAATTACAGGATAATAAATGTGGGTTGTTTTAAGTGATTAAATTTGGGAGTAAATTGTTGCATAGTAATATATAATGAATATAAGAGCTTTTAAAATTATTCTCATAAACATGCCCTTTGCCCACCCTCTATCCCAGTAACTTGGCATCACAAGATAGATTTTGAAACATTTGACCACATTTCTCAGGAGCTCTTGATATAATCACCTCTCCTGTTCTCATCCTCTATTCACTTAAAAGCCACTGGCTCATCTTTACAGTTAAAAACAAGAACTTCAATAATTGAGAATATATGGTAGAAGAAGGCTTCAATATTTGTGAACTGAGTTTTGTGGTTGTAAATGTCCTAGTATGTGACATATCTACTTACCCTCTGAATTGTTCAAAGTATACAGCTTATTGACATACTCCCTAAAAAGTGTGATGGAAGAATGGAAATTTCATCTTGGTGCAACTAGAAGAGGTGGTGGAAGAGGCCAGTAAGAAGTGGAGAAATGGGAGCAAAGACTGGCAAAAATGATGAAACGTAGCAATTTTGGAATTAGAAAACTCTTGATTTTCCGCTTATAATATGCCATATGCAAGCTCTGTGATTTAGCAGGAAATTATTCAACCTTCAAGGCCCTCTCTTTTCCTCATTTATATAAATGGGGAAATAGTTAATGTAAGTTAAAGAGCCTAGCATGTGAAGAGTGCCCAGTGAATGGAGTTCTATGTTCTTTCTTTCTTGCAGTGATACAGGGGAAGCATATGAATAGGAGAAACTGTCTCTTCACCAGTTGACATTCTTTCCTTTGGCCATCTCATAATATGTTCTTTTTTTTTTTTTTTTAATGTGGATTCTAAAGCTTACTTCTAGTTTTCTCACATCTCAGGTTAGCATGATCTAGTGTAAATGGATTCTGCATTCGTTAAATTCAAATTTAATCTCCAATGGATGGAAAATATAAACCGTATCTGATTTTAGGAAGGCAACTGTATTCACTCCCTTAGCATATAAAATTTATGGAATCTTCATCAGTTTCTTATCTATATATTGTTCCTATCTCTCACTTTCTCTATGCTTGTGTCTTGTAGGAAACACACACATAGAAAGAGGGTTAATATAGCCTGGTCTGGTTCAGCTATGCTGGACATCAAAGCTACATATATGGATAGAGCTGTGATTAAGGGCAAGCAAACCTTAATGTATTCAGGTAGGAACAGGATTTAGCTTGGATAAGGGAACTTTCTCCCCATTATATCTTACTAATATCATGCAAGCAGTGGATTTGAAAATTGGGCTCTTCTGAGTAAAACATTGCCTAACCTGTCCTCCAGTGAAATCCAAAGTGTAAGTGGATAGGGATGTATTTTAGAGCTTTTCTCAGACTTCTCTTTTATATCAGTGAGTAAATCTCTCACAGAATGGAACATACTAAATAGAAATACAATCAGGTTCTCAGAGTCCATCATTTCTAGTTAATTTGAGGAATTCCTTCACTGCAGAGATCTTGAGCCTAATCCAAAGGTCCTTGCACCTGCAAAGGCACCTACTCCTGAACATGGGCTCATTAGGCTTCATTCAGAGATACTTTTGTCCTTGGATTTGTTTCCAAACATCACCCACATCCCTCTAAGTAGTTCCTTGGGGCTAGTGTTGTAGTACAACTCTTCCTTTTAATTTCTGATTTTGCTGTACACTTATTCAGAGAAACCTGATATTCAGCCTCCTGTATTCCCTTTACCTAGTTAATTCCACAAGGTCCCTTTTGGCTTCGTTCCCCCCATTCTCTGATTCCAGGCCACCACTGCCTACTCCCAGACCCAGTGTTGGCCTGCCTTTCACTTGGCAGGACAGAGCTGTTCAAAAATGGAAGGATTAACTAGCTGCCCAACTCAACCAGTCCAGCAGGGGAAAGGCAGTTATTGCATGCCATTAGACCAAAGGTTTATTTAACTTTTTTTTTTCTTTTGTTGCTTTTTTTTTTTTTTTTACAAATAGTTTATTGTCAAATTAGTTTCCACATAACACTCAGTGCTCATCCCCAAAGTGCCCTCCTCCATGCCCATCCCCCCTCCCCCCCACATCCATCAGTCCTCA